>NW_020954737.1:12389488-12611268 GCF_900497805.2 Vombatus ursinus | reverse complement strand
CACACACACACACACACACACACACACACACACACACACACACACACTCACTGTCATATATTGTATGCTAATGAAGTGAAAAATTTTATTCTACGTATTGGAAGTGATCTTTTAAACAAATGTGCCTGGGAGAGTGAGTTGTAGATGTCAATTCCACTTTCGTGTGAAGTAATGTAATTATCATTAACAGTAAAAAGGTTGGGGCAGCTAGGTGGTGCAGTGGATAGAGCACTGACCCTGGAGTCAGGAGGACCTGAGTTCAAATGTGGCCTCAGACACATAACACTCACTAGCTGTGAGACCCTGGGCAAGTCACTTAACTCCATTGCATAGCAAAAAATAAAAAAAACAAAACAGTAAAAAAGGTAATTTTGGTGCACTGGCAACTTCCTGGGTGCGGAGATCTGGATAGGATAGTGTGGTTAGAACTTACTCGGTTGTGTCTGAGTCTTTGTGGACCCACATTTGGGGGTTTCTTGTCAAAGATACTGGAGTGGTTTGTCATTTCTTTTTCCAGCTCATTTTACTGATGAAGAGCTGAGACAGACAGGGATAAATGACTTGCCCAGGATCACACATAGCTAGTGAATATCTTAGGCCAGATTTGAATTTGGGTCTTCCTGACTCCAGGACCAGCTCTCTATCCATTGTGCCACCTAGTTGCCCGAAGTTGGATATGGAGAAATGGTAATGCTAAGAACTGGGAAAATGGTAAAAGAAAGGGAGATGGGCGGTTGGGGAGAGTTAAAGATACATTTTAAATTCTGACTAGAAGTTTGTTTTCCCAATCCCATTTTCCTTTACCCAGAAATAAGATGGAAAATGGTTTCTTTTTTGAGAACAGGCTCCCGAAGAAAAGGTTACCTTAAGTTGTCTTGCAAAGCTCTTACTCCATGGAGAAAGATTATACTGTTGCACTGGCACTCTATGAGTATTAAATGGCAGATCTGTGCCCATCTCCTCCCCTCCCTACCCCTAAATACATCCACTGGTTGTCTTGTAAAGTGGGCATAGAACTACTGGTACTTTCATAGGAGTTAAATGTTTTTCAACAAAAAAGAAAATTATGGAGATGATTTTGATGGTGTGAAGTTTACAGGGAAAATGTAAAGTGATTGGCTTTACTAAGAAAACGATTTGTACCTTAGAGTAGTAAATATAGTGATGGGGAAAGAGTATGGTGACTTTCTAAAGTCACTAGTTAGTTTTAGATTAGAGATGTTTAGTGATGTGATGAAACAATTTAGATGATTAGTTTGCTGTTGGATGCAAGATATGAAGAAGGGAGACTAGCTAGAAGTAATTGTAGTATTGACAGATAAGCTTGGGAAATGATGAGCTTAATTTTTGGTGTTGTATTTAAGTGGAGGTGTTTATAAGTAGTTTGAGGAACAGGATTAAGTTTTTAAGGGCAGAATTGGATGGCTAGATTTAGGAGTCATTAATGAGAATGGACTCTTCAGTAATTTATTAGAGTACACTGCATGGAGGAGGGGGCCACTGATCTGTGAAGGATAAAGAAAGATAGCAACATACATAATTAGGAATAAGAGTAAGGAAAAGAAGGAGGAGAGATGGTAGGGAATGACCATTTAAGGTGTAGGGAGTGGTTTGAGCACAGGGACAGAGTCAGGAAAGCATGTTTAGGTGGAGCCTAGAATATGTGGAGGAGAAAATGTGAGTTAAAGCTGTAAAGGTAGATTGAAATTAGGTTGACAGCCTTGAATGCCAGATTCAGACTGGCATTAGGTAGAGTTATTTGTTAAGACAGTGGGAAGGGAGTTGGGAGGGTTTCTGAGCAGAAAATTGGCATTAAATGTACGACAGTGGATATTGAAACATGTATACACACGTACGCATATGTGCACACATGCATATGCACACATGCATACATATGTGTGTATGCGTGTATATATATGTCTTGGAGAAAATTTGCTATATTCTGCTCTTTCCAAGATTTTTTTTTTTAAATTATTTATTTATTTAGCTAGGCAATGGAGTTAAATGACTTGCCCCACGGTCACCCAGCTAGTAAGTGTTACGTGTCTGAGGCCGGATTTGAACTCAGGTCCTCCTGAATTCAGGGCTGGTACTCTATGCACAGTACCACCTAGCAAGATCTTTCTTTCTTTTTTTTTTTTTTAAGCTCAAGTTTTATTTACATAACTGTTATGTGTAATTATTTTAGAGACATTTCTGACTTTTTATAACTTTTGTATGCTGTGAAGACCACTTTTGGGATACTGTATTTTTGTTAAACAAATATAACTTATTACTAGGCCCTTGATCACTTGCCTGACTTATTCATTATGTTCAACCTAAAGGAGTTACTGTGCTGGTCAGTTAAAATTATCTAGTTGTAATTTGTTGATGGGAAACAGAACAAAAGATACAGTGAGAATATGTATTAGTCTGGGGCATACATGCATTGAATCTCTTTTGTCCTGACCCCAGGATGTGCCATCTCATTGGAGAAAAAATACCCACTATCATATGCTGCTGCCAACTTCCTTCTACCTTTATTTGAAAACCAGGATCTTTCTTAGGTGACTAAATTCTTTCTCACTGTACTGTGACCCATCTTTTTGCCTCTTTTGTACGCAAGGACTAACTATTCCAAGTGGGAATTAAAGGGAAGGTATCTCAAGACAGGTTCCTATGATTAGGGTATATGTATGGGTCATTGTAACTTGTAACTTTTAAGTTTGGCAAGTTATTATATTTTATGTATCAGAGTCATAATTATAGTTGGTTCTTGCCTACATTGAAAAATTAGACTTCAGTTCTCTTTAATAATACTACTTTTAACTTTAGTTTTTTGTCATCACTTGGGTGAATAAAATTGAGACTATAGCCCTTGGTTTTTCATTCTAAGATGGACAGACATTGGCATAAAATTAATTAACTTATGTCTTTTAAAGTAGACCTTCTTTCCCCCTTTTGTTCTTACCTTTTCCCTTCCTCCTTTGAAACACAACTCATCCAGAATGGTAAATAATATAAAAATAACCCATAAATTTGTGTTTATAGCTTTGGTTTGTATATTACATACATTTCTTGATTGTGTTGATAAAATATGGTTTTATGTTTGAATACATTGTTAATTCTCTTCATGTCAGTATCAGTGTATAGTTCATTCTGGTAATTCATACAATGTCAAATCATATAATAGAACCATGTTATGATAATGCAGGAGGAGGTAGATACTCTATGCCTTTTAAAATTTTTACCCTGAAAAGATGAAGAAACTAATTTTTTAAAGCAGAGACACCAGGATTTATACATCCAAATGGATATTGTCTTTAAAGAGCAGTCTGCTTGTTAGATTTTCTACATATTTCAACAGTAATGACAATTCTCAGAATATTAAGAGTTCTTTCTGTTGGAAAAACAACAAAGTTTGTCCTGACCCCATTTTGTGAATTAAGCTCTAGCTACATAACGTGAAATAGTTTAGGATAACCTAAAATTGCCTCTTCATTCCATTTCAGAAAACTCTTAAATTCATACTGTCTTGATGGCATCCCCCTTCATGCTGCTGCTACCAGTGACGCTAGGGACAGAGAGAATTTAATTTTGCAGTTTTTCTCTGTAGAGAGAATTCACAATACAGTCCTTAAAGTTACATTTATTCAACCATTTCATCTACTTCCATCTCGTGAAATGGCTTTCACCTTTTACCTCAATAGTCCTTGGGTATAGAAGAAGCAAAAAGATGGGTCATAGTATAGATAGAAAGATTTTAGTCACATAAGCAAGAAAGATCCTGGTTTTCAAATAAAGGCATGGGAAGTTGGCAGCAGTATAGATAATGAGTTTCTTCTTTGTTTTCTTTTGACATAAGACATTTCCCAATTGTTGAGTATTGTTTTGGTGTCCTAGGAAGTTTCTTTTTCTAACTGTAACCTGATCTTTAGGAGATCTTAGATGTGACAAGGTAAATGGAAACTCACCTTAATTCCAGCTCACGTCTAGCCCATGCAGATTTAGATTTTGTTATACTAAAGTTTTCCTCCTTCCTTTTCTTTTAGGAAATTTGCTGCAAGATCCTATTGCTCCCACCAACTCGACATGTCAACACTATGTCTGCAAAACTTGTAAAGGCAAGAAAATGATGATGAAGCCGTCATGTAGCTGGTGCAAGGACTATGAACAGTTTGAGGAGAATAAACAATTAAGCATCTTAGTAAACTGCTACAAAAAACTATGTGAATATATAACACAAACCACATTGGCACGGGACATAATTGAAGCAGTTGATTGTTCTGCTGATATTTTGGCATTGCTCAAAGATGGATCTTTGCTTTGTGAGGAGATGGAAAAACCCTCAGATTCATCGTTTGCTTTGTGTTTGACACATTCCCCTTTACCTTCAACCTCAGAACCTACTAATGACCCTCAAACTAGTTTATCCCCAGTACCTGAAAGCACACTCAATATTGATATCAGCAGTTCTGTTATCAATGGATTGCCTACTTGTAATGGTCTTTCAATAGATAAGTTTGGTATAAATATTCCTTCACCTGAACATTCAAATACAATTGATGTATGTAACACTGGAGTTGACATAAAAACTGAAGATATATCTAATAGCTTGCCACCTGTCTGTGACTCAGTTTCTACTGACTTGTGTCCAGGCATCAATATCTGCAGTTTCAGTGAAGATATAAAACCTGGTGACTCTTTATTACTTAGTGTTGAGGAAGTACTCCGGAGCTTAGAAACTGTTTCAAATACAGAGGTGGTTTGTTCTAATTTGCAGCCTAACTTGGAAGCTGGTGTATCTAATGGACCTTTTATGCAGCTCTCTTCCCAACCTCTTAGCCACGTTTTCATGTCCACCAATCCATCACCTCATGGGATATCATGTACAGCAGCAACACCTAAGGTCGCTAAGTTAAATAGAAAACGATCAAGGTCAGAAAGTGATAGTGAGAAAGTTCAGCCACTTCCTATTTCTAGTATCATCCGGGGCCCAACACTGGGGGCATCAGCTCCTGTGACAGTGAAACGAGAAAGCAAAATCTCTATTCAGCCTATAGCCACTGTTCCTAATGGAGGCACTACTCCCAAAATCAGCAAAACTGTACTTTTATCTAATAAAAGCATGAAAAAGAATTTGGAACATGGACCCAAAAAATCTCACCCTAAAGCCAAACCAGGTCTTCTGAAAACAAAAGATAAAGCAACAAAGGAAAAGATTCCTAGCAATAATGTTATGCCAGGAAGTCCTACCAAGACTGTGTACAAAAAGCCACAAGAGAAGAAAGGGTGTAAGTGTGGACGTGCTACTCAAAATCCAAGTGTTCTTACCTGCCGAGGCCAACGCTGCCCTTGCTACTCTAACCGTAAAGCCTGCTTAGACTGTATATGTCGTGGCTGCCAAAACTCATATATGGCCAATGGTGAGAAGAAGCTGGAGGCATTTGCAGTGCCAGAAAAGGCCTTGGAGCAGACCAGGCTTACTTTGGGCATTAATGTGACCAGCATTGCTGTGCGCAATGCCAGCACAAGCACCAGTGTAATTAATGTAACAGGGTCACCAGTAACTACGTTTTTAGCTGCCAGTACACATGATGATAAAAGTTTGGATGAAGCTATAGACATGAGATATGACTGTTAAGTCAGTCTGTCTTTTCACCCTACTCTGTTAGGGAAATAGCTACAGTTTTAAGGCAGCTATGGTTCTGTTGGTTTAACTTGCCGGAGCTCCTGCATATAGATCACTTGTATCAAGTGTTTTCATTGCTAAGTTATATGTGTTAGTGTCGGGGAAATAGTTTGCAGATAATGGAGGAGTAACCCTACAACTATATGTCCTTAGTTCTTACAGAACCTCATAGTTTGAGAACAAATGCTGATGCAACTGATTTATACAAAATGATCTTTGGCAAGGAAAATAACATTAACCTCATTGTTTCTGGTCATGCTTTGTGCGTAATCAAAGTTTCTGATTAAATGTAAGGAAGTGGTATCTAGTCAGTCCATCAAGATTGTGCTAATTTTATGTGGAAAAGTAGCCATTAGCTTGGTTTTTTTTTTTTGGTGGGGGGGGAGAGGGAGGGAGGGAGGTTGTGTTGCTTCCAAAAAGCCATCGATTTCTCCTGTTGAAAAGCTGATGTATCCAGCCCAACCTTTGTGCTGACATAGCATTTCTGATCATGAAAATTGGCTACGTGGTGTAAGTAGCAGTTCATAAATCAGTATTATGAAAGAGAAAATTTGCCCCTCATTAGAAATGCTTAAGAAATCTAAGTGAAAGAACTGAAATTGTCAGTTAGACTTAAAACATTAAGCTGTCAATGCTATAAGCTTTTCTA
Source organism: Vombatus ursinus (assembly GCF_900497805.2). Classification (NCBI taxonomy): domain Eukaryota; kingdom Metazoa; phylum Chordata; class Mammalia; order Diprotodontia; family Vombatidae; genus Vombatus; species Vombatus ursinus. The sequence continues at coordinate 12,604,948 of NW_020954737.1, read as the reverse complement.
AGTTGAGCCCCCTGTATTAAGTCTTGATTAATTTCTGGTTTTAAAAAAATGTATAAAGTTCTTCCTTCACTTTGAGCAATGTTCTAATTGGCTACATAAGGAAGTGGAGAAGAGCCATTTTATTCTGAAGGCATTTGAATTTAGACTGTACTAGGTGACAAAATAAATATATGAACCAATAGGTAGTTCCTTTAGAAATTGGGATTTGTTTAAAATAATTTTGGAATAATGCCCTACAACTTGTCCAGATTTTTATTATACATTATATTACTGCCATAGGCCACTTCTTCATTTTTGGTTTTTGTAACAGTTTCTTGTAACATACATTATTTTGAATATGGCTCTTAGTTAAAAAGGTGCTATTTGGTTATGAAGGCTTCTTTATAGAAACTTAAAAAAAAAACACCTTTATATGAAGCCTATGTATTTTTTAGGTAGGTTTGAAAATAGGGGAATCTTCTTTAGAATGCTCTTTTGCATGTAAAGCACAAAAAATGTTTCAGTTTAAATCCACCTCTTCCCTTTCATATTGGGGAGACAGATGAGTCACAAACATTCTGTTGAAGGGAAATCTAGTCAGTTGCTTTTCAAAGAGCACAGCACAAACAAAAACAAGGACTGACTAGATTGTAAAGAAATACCCTAGATTGTAAAGAAATACCCTACTGATTTAAAAGGGGAGTCGCTGTTTTGACACAACATGTTAAGACAAATACTGCTAGAAACTTTCCAATTTCTACTACGTCCACCATCTCAAGTGAGATCTGACATAACATTGAAGATATGTTTTGATTTGGCACACAGCATGTACAATGATGGTTACTCACCTAGTCCAAGAAACGAGGGAAAACCTTTGGACACAGAGCAGATGACACCTCCTTCTGTTTTGTAGTGTACCCTGGTGTCATTTTCTGTGAATGTGGTCAGGTAGAGTTGTTTCTGTTGTTGTTGTTGTTTGTTGTTGGGTTTTTTTTTTTTTTTTGTCTCTTTTTGGTGGGGTGGGGGGGCTAAAGCCATAGGAAGAAAAATGTGATGTATGTGTCCAGTATGTACTATTTTGTTTTTGTTTTGCAAGAAGAGTCGAACTATTTTTGATAACAAGAGTAAATGGTGGAAAATGCTTCTTAGTCGTCTTGTCTTTATTTGCTACCCCTAGTTTCTCAAGATTTTATTTAAGTCATGTGTTAGCAATGTCATATGAAAAATGTATTTGGTCAGAATTTGTAATAATTTTGTGTTGACCAAAAATTGCCATATCATAGAAACTACTTCCATGAGTTGATGATTATAACTTAAAATGTAAATTAGTTATTTATTCCAGAAATGATTATTGCAAAGAAAATACTAGAAATGGACTAATTGGGATATTTTTGCAAGGCCCATAGGTATTCTTAATGCAGCTGATGTTATGACTCTAAATTCAGGGTTACCCGATTGTTTCCCAAATTTAATGTGATTACCTTAGTTTCCTATTTATTGCTGCATGGGATGGTGGCAATTTAGAAAATGTGGAAACCATGAGTATGTGAGACCTCTGATTGTTGTGTAATGTTGAAAGTGATGATTTCAGGTTGTTTTTAACACAAATTTCCCTTTTTTATGCTGGTATTCTCACTGCCACGTTTTTTGAAATATGTATTATTCCCTAAGTCTATCAATAAATGTTAGTTTTCTAATTCTATGTTGTAGAATGTTGAGGGCTTTGGGATGTTATGCACTCAATGTTTTCTAATATGTAATTTAAGGAATAACAATTTGATTACATCTTGTTTTTTATGATTATATTTGTTGCTTTTCTACATCCTGTAAATATTTAAGACTGATGACTAGTGGCTTAAAAGGAAGATAAACTGCTGAAGAGGTCCAATTGTCTCAGAAGATCTGAAACGATCAGAAGAATTAAGTTGCTTTTATTGGCCACAGTTATTTACAATGACACATCTTACTTTCTTTTTGATATCCTGTGAGGAACGTTAACTGAAACCTTTATTTTTATGCTTGGAGGTGGAACTTTTGTAGTTTAAAAATTTATCTTGCTGGATAGCCTAAGTTTAAATTCCTGTGTAGATTTGCTAGCAGGAGTCATAAGTTTAGAAGAGGTAACAAATTTTTGGCTTCCTCAAAACTTGAAGAAAAGTAGATTTTATGAAAACAACTAGGTAGAAGCATATTCCGTGTTGTTGCACATGAAGAGATACCAAAATACAGTGGTTTAGATTTAGAAATTGATAGTTTTAAAATGTTATATTACTGAATGTATAGCACTTGGTACTTTTAAAAACTAAATTCACAAAACTTCTGAAATAGATTTAAGAGAATTTGATATCTAAGGTACCATATTATAAATTAAAATTTCTTTTTCAAATATGGATATATCCTTTATTGCTAAATTAAAAATGGTCTGCAGGGCAAATAGCATTTATTTACATTTCTGGGGCAAGGTTTTAGATACAGGAATGAACACGTGACCCAGAATGGAGTGCATGTTATTGAGAGTCAGGAAGAATGTATTTGAATGGAGATGTATATGACCAAAAGAGTTTTAAATTGGAAATGGAGGGGAAGGGTGAAAACTTATTTACATATTTTAAGCCTAATATCACAGAATTAACAGGTAAGACACTTGTTCAATGAAACAAACAATAATTTGCAGATAGTATTGCTGCATTTTGTAGAATTGTTGGGTGTGAATGCAGTACTGGTGAAAAAAGAAATAATCTTGTTTATGAAAGGGGAAAGCAGTGGATTGTTTAAAAGGTTCTGAGTTTGGTTATTGGCAAAATTCTAAAATACATTATTAAAATATTGGTTTGTGAGCACATAGGGAAAAGAATAGTTGAACAGTAAGTACTAGTATGAATTTATCAGGAACAAGTCATGCCATTCTGACTTTTCTCTTTTTCTTCCATTGTTTTTAGTAGTTTAGTTAGATTAAATCAACTAAATATAAACTGTAACTGAATTTCAGCAAGGTATTGATAAAAGTATCTAATGGTACCTTGTAGGTAAGATGGAGAGATTGTTAGCCAAATGGAAGTTAGGTGGATCCAGAAGACCTGTGATTAAGGAAGAAATCGTTAGGCTGAAGGAACTTTCATGGAGTAGCATAAGATGTGGTCACCAGCCCTTTTTTGGTCAGCCTTTTCATTAGCAACTTGGATGGTATGCTTACCATGTTTGCAAATGACATGAAAGCTGGTTGTGCCAATGAATACATGATAATGCACTTGGCTGACATGTAGAAGAGGATTTGCTTTGTTTGGATCTAGAGTGGGGCAGAGTTATTACCAATGGATGAAAGTTAGAAGCTGCATTTTTGTCTAAGTGTAAGAAAAAATGCTCTAATGTAAGAGCCATCTCAAAGAGGAACAGGCTGTCCCAATAGGTAGGCTAGTGATTGAGTCCCCATTAGATGTTTGAATAGACCCTCTTGTCAGAAGTTTTGTAGAAGGGATAGGTCATGTATAGGTTAGACTTAGATGACCTCTAAAGTTACTTCCAATTCAGATATTCTATGGGTTACGGTAGTAATAAACAAGATTCATCTTTGCATATACCTTTATTTGGTTTTCAAAAAGGGGAAAAACAAAGTGAATCAAAGATAAAACCATGCGCCCCTTCCATTCCCCCCCCAACAAATTTTCCAAGTCGGCACAAATCACTCAACTTAATTGATTATACCTTTAGCCACTGTAAACACTACTCAAATATTATACAAAGAAATGGGATAAGATGCATGGAAAAAAGCCATAAAATTGTACTTAATTATTTGTCTCACAGCAATTAGTGCTATGCTATTGAATTTTATTTTGTGTTGCATAGTATTAAGACCATAATAAATAACACTGAAAGCATCATTCATTAAGATGTATCGGGGAATTATGATATGGTGTTGCTAGTTCTGAAATATTGTCGGCATGATTTCTGTAGCAAAATTAAACAAAACTACCCAGTTCTACAGATTCCTTTTTTATGTTAAATAAGCTCTCAGATACTGAGTATGTTTATTTTAGAAATATGCCTGAGAGCCTTATAAACTGTAGGTACCTTACAAATTTAATTAAAAAAAGTTTTTGGTTTTTTTTTTGGTCATTTTTAATGGCATTGGCAGTTTTTTTTAACTTATGGAATAAAATACAAAATTACCTATGAATTATATATTAAAAGCATGGGGAATTTAGTAGAGAAGCAAAATCAAACAAAATAGGCCAAATGAAGGCGAGAAACGAGTCTAGCTTGTATTATTTTAAAATACAGAACTGAGTTTTAATTTTGTTCTTTCCTGAGTCTAAGTGAAACAGTATAGGCCGTTACGAATGTCAGATCATCTATACTACATTCATTTTATTATCTAGAAAAATCATATTATCCTTTATCATACCATGCAAGATCAAAAACAGTTGATTTCTTCTGCTGGAAAAAATTTAGAATTATAGGTAAATGCAATTAACTGTATCAGGAAAAGAAGCCTTAATCCTAGGGTTTTTGGTTTGCCACAGGTTTGTGTTTTCCACAGATTTGTCAGTTCTATTCTTGAGTTCCTTCTGGGAGAAGTAAGAATTTTTGTTAATGTGATTTCCTTTTTGAACTTAAATGAAAGTTCACTTTCTAGTAATGAAGGGTAAATAAAGCAACTAAAGAAATTGGAATCCTCACTTTGGAAGTAAGTATAAGGAATTGTTGGTTATTCAAAGGTTGAATGAATGATACATTTTCTGAATTTTCTTGGGTTTTCTTACTTTCTCACTGTTGCCCAAGCTTTATTTCATTGTTCATTTGACCCCTCACCAAAAGAGGGGGCAGTGAGAAGGTAAAATGAACTAAATTTGGTTACCACTAGCAGTTTTGGCAAAAAGTTTAGGACAAAAGATGCTTTTGGCAGAAGGTATCTTTAAAAGTGTGTATTCCAAATTTTCATCATCATTTACTACCTGTTCTTTACTTTCAAGGTAAGAAAAAATGCTACTAGATATTGTAGAATTTGGTGGCATTGTGGTTTCATGGAGTATTTTTTGGGAAACACATTCTCAACTACCTCCTGCCTTCGCAGGGCACAAACAGATTTGCTTTTCTGTATGAAAATAATTTAAATTTTTATTTCATTTTCCTATGAAAGTCCAATCTAGAGATTTAAAAAAGTGGGTTGTGGTTAAAAAAAAAAGTTTATTCATGTTAAAGTAAAAAAAAGTTCAAATCTGGCCTCAGACATTTGACACTTACTAGCTGTGTGACCCTGGGCAAGTCACTTAACTCCAATTGCCTCACCAAAAAAAAAAAAAAGTAGGAGTCAAATTTCCCAATGCTTTCAAGTTGGCTTTTTTCTTTCCACTGAAGAAAACAGTGGATAAGGGGATTTTGGGTAATGAAATTTGTTAGGTCCTAATTCAATTCCCATTTTTCTCTCCAGACATAATTATTTATAGGTGTATAAATTGAGATTACTCTCAATTAAGGAGTCAGGCTCCTGCACTTGTTCACACACACTCACATACATACACACATTGTTGCTTGTTTCTGACTTTTTGGTGAGGTAATTGGGGTTAAGTGACTTGCCCAGGGTCACACAGCTAGTTAAGTGTCAGGTGTCAGGCTGGATTTGAACTTGGGTCCTCCTGACTTCAAAGCCGGAGCTCTATCTACTGTGCCACCTCGCTGCCCCAACTTGTTCATAACTTAATTTTTCCTTTTTGGAAATGATAGGTGCTATCAGGATTTTACTTCTCCCTTTTAATTCAGTCAAATGACCCTGGAGGAAAGAAATTTACTTAGCTTGAAAGAAGAGTTATGACTGTTGGTTCATAACACTTGAGGATGAAGTAACTTTAGCCTTTTGGCTTATTAATTATAAAACTACAACGAATGAGTAAGCTGATCTTCGTACTGTGTAGTCCATGTTCATAACTAAAAGAAATCCCTTTGAAATATTTAAACACATTTACACCCAGGGGACAAGTGGATTTGAGTCATTTCACAGAGATTAAATTTTCATGCCTTAGTTTTATGACTTGATATTTTTTGTGTGTGTGTGAATGAACCACACGTGTATTTTTTATATTTGGAGGGACACAGTGAAGCTAGGAGATATTTGCCTAATATTTTTGAGCACTTATGTGTAGAATGGCCCTAATATATTAAAGGGTAAGCAACTGACTGATATCCTTTTAGTGGTATGTAAAAATTCTATTCATTTTCCATAGATTATAGCATTAAGGAAAATTGATAGCTGTGAAGGAAATTGGAAAAGCCCCAAGTTAAAATGTGCATTCAGACCTATTGCACAAAACCATTTAAAGTTAATCCAGTGCAATTGTACATTTACAGACATGAAAGATTTTAAGTGGCAGTATACAAAATATCCTTTCCATGAGGAAATAAACTTTAAGATACATGTGTGCTGGCTTCACTGGGATTGGCAGCTACTCTTCATCTACTGAGTGAAGCTTTCCACATTTCTCCGAAAGGCTTGAGATGACTATTTTGTCCCTTTTGTTTCCAAGTTCAGAGGGAGGAACAGGTTCATCTGCTTCATATTCTTCAAAGGAGCTGTAAGAACAAAAATAACTTCTATTTTAATTTTAAATATATATGTGGATCATTGTGATAAGATGGTATAAATAGTGAAATAACAAAATAATGATGCAAATATGGTGGGAAAATATGTACATCAGATCCTGTTCTCCGATAACTTCACAGTTTTTGCTTTAGAGTTTACAGACTATTCACATAACTTTCATTTGACCTCTAATAACTATGTAATAAATAAGGAACACATTTTACTTGTTGAAATTAAGGTGGTGAGAGACTATCTCAGATTACTTAGCCTGTTATGTGACAGAGCCAGAGCTTGAATTTGGGAGGGAGGGATTGAAGGAGGGAGGGTGTGTGTGTGTGTGTGTGTGTGTTGCACCAAGTGCTTCACATCAGTTAAGTGAATATAGAACATAATTGACAATTACTGTTAACCTTAGAATTTGAGGTTCTTTGTTTTACTTGTATAAAAACTTACATTTGAATCAGACTTCAGAGGTCATCCCATTAAACTCCTTTTCAACATGAGGAAAAGGAGGCCTAGAGAGTCCTAAGTGACTTCCCTAAGGTCACAGAAAACCCCTAGGCTACCCGACTTGCTGCTTAGTGTACTTTATAATACACATCCAAGGCTGGATTTTAACAGTAGTAGATATTTCTAACTTTCTCAAAAGCTAAAGTGCCAGTAAGAAATCAGAGTGGCCAATGATTAATGCTAGTGGCTACATCATAAGCTTTAAAGAGCTAGTAGTCAAAAGTGCATGAAAGAATGCTAATTAGTGGTCAGACTGTAAATGCTTTTTTTGCAATGGAAGGAGGTAATCACTATTGCCACCTAGTGGTAGCAGTGGGAACTATCATACTCGTTAAGTGGTGCCCAAAAAAAGTGATAATTTGCTACATGGTTAAAAAAAACAAACCCAAAATAATGGTATATGGCATATGTAATGGTATATGTATTGGTCGTATGTAAAAGTGGAAATATATATTGTTAAGGATAAAGGATATAGAGTGGACACTTTTGGCATTTAATGTGATAAGAAAGATTGTGCTTAAGTTGAATGTCAGGCTAAAGAGTTGTGACTTCATCCTTAAGCAGTGATGTTTCATTAAAGATTTTTGAGCAAGAGAAAGACATGGAGTGTCTTAAAGAATGTGCTACTCTGGTTGTTCACAGGATCGACTCATGCAGCAGGGAAGACTAGTTAGGGATTAGTTCAATAGTCTATTTGTGAGGCACTAAGAAACTGGCCTAGGATGCTGGCTGTGGAAATAGGAAGAAAGGGACATATGTATGAGAAATTTCTCCAGTAATAAATTAAGAAACAACAATTAATAGGTCCCTAAGATGGGGCAAAATGACTAAGTTTTTTGTCTTAAGGTTGTGTGACTGGGAATGTAATGATACTTTTGGCAGCAATGCAAGGGTTTTTTTTATGGAGAAAGTTTGAGTTTAGTTTTCAACTTCAGTGTCACTTAAGGGATTAAAAAGATGGTTCCTGCCCTCAAGAAGCTTACCTTCTACTGGAGGAGACAATATGCATAATAAATAAAAGGCAGATGGGAGTCAGAGGGTTTAAAATGCCAGGCCAGACTAGAGTCTGTGTGGAGGAAGGACTGGAGAGGAGGTGAAAGGCTAAGAGCGTGCTGAGTTTAAATTGATGGTAAGACATTCAAATATAATTTGGGGGATGGATGCGCTTAAAAGAAACTGGGATTTGGAAGTAGAGATCTAGGTGTCATCCAAAAAAGATTTTAAGTGAAACAGGAAATGGAGAACTTAGTTGCATAAAGACATTGTGAAAAAGCTGTGCAAGGCAATGAATTCTTCAAAGGAGAATACATACAAAAAAAAGAACTGAGGAACAACAAACCTTGGTGGGATTCACAGAAAGAGGAAGGAAGTGGATGGATAGAATACAAGTTAAGAATGGTTAGCATTAGAGAAGAAGAATGGCAACATGTCTTGAGAAGCAAATCTATTTCATTGATTATCCTGGATTAAAGTTCTGCTGGATGTTCCTGGAATACAGTCATACCAGAAGTGATGTAACTGACTGGGGGAGAGATAGTAAGGAAGTTTTCCTGGGTGCTTTGGTAGGGAGTATTGGAAAATCGACAGAAGAGCAATACAAATGGTGCTAATTATCCAGAAAGGGTTGAAATGAAAGAAAACCTGAATTTCCAGTAGCCCAAGTCTATGTTTTTGTGACTTTGTCAGAGTTTTGTGGCCAAGGAAGGTCTCTAGAAGGGGTTGATTTAGGATAGGGTGTTGGTACGGGAAACAGCAAAATGGGTGTGGTGTGGGAGCACCACTGAAAGGGACCCAAGCTGGGGACAGAGTTAAACATAGCCTGAAGGTGCTTTAGAACCTGGGCTAAAGTTCAACAAACTCTTTAAAGATTAACTTTAGCTTTTAAGCCCTGACCATGCTTTTTCTTCTTTGCACTGGACTGGTAGTTCTTTAACTGACTCAATTTCTCTATGTGGGCCTTTCTTTGACTCTTTCCCCTGATTTCTTTCCACAGAATCACAAAATCTGAGTTGGGAAGGAACTCCAAGGCCACCTAGGCCAACCTCTACCTGAACAGAATCCTCTACACAACATACTTGACAAATGGTTCCAGTGAGGAGGAAACCGACTACCTTCTGAGACATCCCATTTCATTTATGGATACTGTTGTTGTTTTGCAAATTTTCCCTTACCTCAAGAATAAATTTGCCTTTTTTTTTTTTAAATAACTTCTTCCATTACTCCTAGTTCTTCCTCCTTAAGCCAAGCAAAACAAACGTTGATTCCTCTTCTACATGGTTTATTCTTCAAAAACTTAAGAGTTGTTATGTCCCCTGTTTTTTTCTCCAAGTTAAATATTCCCAGAGTTAATTAACTGAAGACCGGATTTTAGCCCTATACTGCCCTATACAGGGAGTGAGATTTTTAGCAATGCATTAAATTAACTTTTGTTAATCTGTCAAGCATTTGTGCTATGTGCCAGGCACCATGCTAAGTACTCTCTAATTGCTAACCAATTCAGATCCTGGTGGCTGTTGAACTACCACTAGAAAATTCTCTTTCCTTAATGGATTCAATGCCTGCCTTACATACACTCACTTTCTGATCCCAACTCCTGCTCTCCTACTAGGTGGAATGAAACAGACAAGCTGGTGTTTCAAATACTCTGACCTCCCATTTCCTTAATCTGCTTATGACTTATGACTTAGTCCATCTCTGCTATACAGACGGTCATATCCTCTGTTACTCAGCAGTTTTATTTCCATGTTGACATGTTTTGATCATAACTTTTATTCATTCTATATGTTATGCCTTCTAACTCTTCATTCTCACTCTGACTTCTAGTACCTCTACCCCTCAGTTTTTTTCAAGCCACTGACCCTGCACTGATTACACTATTTTCTCTCTTATCCTTTTTCCTAGAGTCTTTTGCCCCTTTATCCAACTGCCACACCCTGATAAACCTCACCTCTTGATTGTCCTATCCCTTTATCATTGGAATTAGGACCTACTTTAATCTTCAATCTCTGATTTATCTCCCCCCCCATGCCTACAAATATGCCCATGTTTCTCCCCTCCCCTAATCCTTAACAAATTTCCTTGATCCTTGTATCTATAAATAGTCGTTTCTCCTTCCCAGCATTTATCACAGTGTAGGCACTTAATAAATGTTTATTGAATTGTTAATGGCTGAATTTCTTGAGGAAGCTACATATGCCTCTATGTTACTCCTTTCAATCACTTATAAGACCTCTGCAGTCTGGCTTCTGATTCCAGCAATTGAAACTGTTTTCCAAGCTTAGTAATTATTTTTATTGCCAAATTAATAACCTTTTCTCAATCTTTATCCTTCTTGATTTATGTAGCATTTGACACTAGATTACCTTCTCTCTGGGTTTTTGGAACACTGCTCTTTTTTGCTTCTCATAGCCGTTCAAATTCTCATTCTCAGTCTCCTTTGCTGGTTCTTCACATCACAATTAGTAACTATGGCCTCCATGGCTCTGTCTTGGGCCCGTTTCCTTCGATACTGTTTCACTTGGTAAATTGAGCAATTCTCATGTATTCAGTTATCTCTACCAGAATGACTCCTAGATGTATATATCCAGTCCTATCTTCCTCAGGTGCTAGTCACACATCACCAACTGCCTTTTAATACCTCAAACCCAACATGTTCAAATCAGAACGCATCTTTTTCTTCAAACCCTAACCTCTTTCCAATTTTACTATAATTGTTAATTTTTAAAAAATTCGACCTAATTGTTTTTTCTCCCCTCCAATTAGGAGGAAAAAAAACAACCTTTGGGACTGAAATGCACAATCAAGCAAACAAATGCCCTCATTATGTCCAAAAAAATCTCACTCTGTACCCTGAGTCTGTCTCCTCTCTATCAAGTGGTGGATAGTATGCTGTATCACTGGACCTCTGGAATTATGGCTAGTCATTACATTGATCTGAGTGCTTATATCTTTTAGTTTTTTGTCTCTACAGTGTTGTATTGTATAAATTGTTCACCCGGTTCTGCCTATTTTCTCTCTGCATCAGTTTACACAAGTCTTCCCAGGTTTTTCTGAAATTGTCCCTTTCATCCTTTCTTTTATACCACAGTAATATTCCATTACAGTCATGTTCCATAAGCCATTCCTTCTGATTGGTGGGCATCCTCCCTGTTTCCAGATCTTTTCCACCATGAAAAACAGTTATGTATGTATGGGTCCTTTCCCCCTTTCTAAAAAATCTTGGGGTACAGACCTAGTTGTGGTATTATTGGGTCTATTATAGGTATGGAGAAGTTAGTAACATTTAAGGCATAGTTCCAAAGAACTTCAGAATGCAGACAATATATTATTCCATCAACAATGCATCAGTGTACCTGTTTTCTCTCCAGCATTTGTTGTTTTACTGTTTGTTTCTTATCTTAGCCGATCTGATGGTACACTTTTCTATTATAGATGAGGACATGATCATCCTTCCAGTCATCTAGGCTCAGAACTTTAGTGTCATGCTTGTCTTCCTCCACAAGTTTTATCTTACTTGCTGTTGTTTCTACCTTTACAACATCTCTCAGGTATTTCCCCTTCTCTTTATTCACACAGCTACCATCTTGGTTCAGGCCCTTAATCATTTCTTGCCTGGTCTACTGCAATTGAAAGTCTGTGCAAATCAGGAAGACTTTTTGAGTCCTTAATCTTACTGCTTTCCTTCTGAGACTACCCCTAATTTATATGGTTTATATCATGAAGGACTGTTTTTGGCTTTTCTTTGTATCCCCAACATTTCACACAGTACTTGGCATATAGTAGGCACTTAATAAACTGATTAAAAAGTTGGAAAGATGGTTACTGAAACTTAAGTATATTTTACGTAATATTGTTTATATAGAAATACAAGTTAAATATAAACAATCGTGTTTATTTTATGTAAATCTAGTTTGTGATTATTATATATAAAAAACTTTTCATTTCTGTTATTTGTGAAAAGATCAATTCAAGATTGAATTACTACCTATACTGTACTTGAAGGGTTGTGAAGCATTTTATGTACATTATTTGATTCTTTCAATAACCTCATGAGGTAGGTGCCATAATCCTCATTTCACAGATGAAGAAATATAGCTGGTAAATGTCTTAGGCAGGATTTGAACTCAAGTCTTCCTCACTCCAAGTCCAACACTTTATTCACTATGTCACTTAACTACTTAAAAGGCCTTCCAGTTGGTCTCTCTGTACTCCAGTGACCCCCTGTTATCTCCAGGATCTGTTTAGTACTTAGAGCTCTTCATAACTTGGCCCTTTCTTACCCTTCCCATCTTGTTACACTTCCCAGCTACTAAGGCCCCCAAACACCTCATCTTGTGGTCTGTGCTTTGCTCTGTCTCTCCACTTCATCTCTTTGCTTCCTTCAAGACTCACCTCAAATCTACCTTGTGAAGGATTCCTTTTCCCTCATTTGTTAATCTTCCTGTCTGCTTTCCATACATTTTGTATGTGCCTAGTTATTAATGTGTTTTGTCTGACATTGAGAATGGCATGAGGACATAAGCCCTTAGAGGGGACAGATTATTTTTGCCTTTGTATCCCCAGAACTTAGCATAGTGTTCAGGCAGTGGAAGATGGAAGACAGGATATGTCTATTTCAGAGTTACCTGCATAGAGATGAAAAGTTGAATCTATGGGAACTGATAATCAATGAAAGAATAAAGAAATAAGAGGAAAGGGTCTAGGCCAGAGCCCTGACAAACACCGATGTATAAAAGAGGCAGGGCATGGATGATGAGCCCAGAAAGTATATCAAGATGGTTCAATCTGAGGTAGGAAGAGAACCAAGACACAACAATGTCAAGAAATCCCAGGGAATAAAGAGTATTTAGAATGAGAGGAGTCAAGAAAAAGCGGGATGGAGAAATGATTTTGGGGTTTAGCATTAAGAGATCATTGGTAATCTTGGAGGGAATAGTTCAGGTTATTGGGGGGAAAAAGCCAGCTTCCAAAGAGTGAAGAAGTGAAAAAGTTGATAGGCATAAACATCTTTTTCTGCAAGTTTGCTGTGAAAAGGAAAAGAGACCTAGGGTTGCAACCGGAACCTTCTCAATGTGCAGTGGGACCAGAACTTGGCTGACTAGTTTGATGGTTTTTCTATAATACCACGTTGCTGATTTTATTTAAAAGCGAAGAGGCAGAACAGACTAATGTGTATAAGGCATTTCCTAGGTGCCATGATAAAATGAAAAAGCCCGTCTGGCAAGAAGAAACATCTGAGGAGGAAGGGATTTTCTTACTGTTGGGATCAGAAGCATTTACTAAGTGCTTGCTACTAGGTAGGTAGGAAAATTGCTAAGCACTGGGGATACAAAAAGGAAAAGTAGGACAGCCCCTGCCCTCAAAGGGCTTCCATCCTATTAGGGGAGATAACATGAGGAAGCTTGAGCTGCAAGTCAGACGGAGAGGTCCTTGAGGTGCTGTGACAAAGCAGACAGTAATGCCTCTAGCAGAATTTCCACTGATAAAGTACTATCAGTTTCTGATGTTGAACTATCTGACACTTGATTCTGTTGGCAAAAACTTTGTGTTCTGGGATTTGAGTAGCTGATTGCAGCACTTGCAAGAGCATTTTGCCAGGATGCATCTCTAGAAGGGTTGTTTCCCAGGATGATGGCTTTGGGCTGAAAGTATTGCTATTCAATATGTTCTTGGGTTCAGGGTCCTTGGCTGCCCCCATCAGAGTTTAAGAAAATAGTCATATTTGTGGCTTGGTTGGCTTTCCTGCCCTGTCAGGTGGCAGTTGTTTGGAATGGCTGGCCCCTTCTCCACAGTGGTGATTCCCCTAAACAATGGCTTTGAGCACTGAGCTACGAGGTCTCTTGGATTGGGATGCACTGCTATTCCCAAGGCTCTCAGGTTTTGGTCCTGGGCTGTCCCCTTCAAAGTCTGAGGGGAGAGAGTAGCCAAATAGTGCTGGTGGTTTGATTTTGGGGCTGTCTTCTGTTTCTCCTTTGGATGCCTTTTGTCAGTTAGGCTGGCTTGCCTGCCTTGGAGTAGGGAAGATATCCTGAAAGAAATAGCAACTGACCTTCAAGGAAAAAGATGTCAACAAGCAGGGATGGTAGACATACAGAAGAAAGCATGAAATGGCAGAAAAAGGCAGCATGACATCAAGGAATGACCAGGAATTCAATCTGCCTGGAATATGGAGTGAAATATTATGAAATAAGGCTGGAATGGTAGGTGGAAGTCAGACTGTAGAAACTAAATGTCAGGTACATGTGTTACCTGGAGGTAATGGGGACCTGGAGGTCCTTAAGCACAGTACTAACTTGGTCAGACCTGCGCCTTACGGAGATTTTTTTTTTGTGAGGCAATCAGGGTTAAGAGACTTGCCCAGGGTCACACAGCTAGTAAGCATCATGTGTCTGAGACTGGATTTGAACTCATATCCTCCTGACTCCAAGACTGGAGCTCTACCCACTGTACCATCTAGCTGCCCCTCTTAGGGAGATTGTTTTGGCAGTTCTGGGAAGTGTGGTTTGGAGAAAGGGAGGGACTGGTGGTGGGGAGACCAATTTGGAGGATTTACACTTGGGGGCAATTATGAGTGGGGGATGGATATTATTAGAGAAATGGAGTTAGAATTGATAGGATTTTACATCTGATTAGACATGATTTTTTTTGTACTTTGGCTAGCATGGGAATGAATGTAACCTATGACCAAAAATGGGTGTAACCTAATGTAGTTTATGGAGTTTTTACCAGAGATTTGGTGTTAAGTAGGATTATTTTCCTTTATGTGTTTTTCCCTTCAACTTCATGGAAAAGATATAATAATTAACTGATACTTGGGATATCATGTACTAGGATAATATGATAAAACTTCACCAAATAGTTCCTAATTCTGAATTTTTAGTAACTCAGACACAGCATGAGCTTAACTTTACCTTTATCTAATTTATGAAAGGGAGCAAATTTCAGTTAATCTAAATTGAATATTAACGAGATTTAGGAAATGGAGCTTTAGTTTTCTATCTTTTCACTCAACATTAGGTCATTAGCTGTCACTTCTTGTTCTATCAGTATGTGCTTATGTTTGTTTCTATCTGATGGTCTGGAAACCAGAGGATGAAGCTTTTTCACAGTTATATAGAACCAGGGTTTCACTCAACTTTGGAAAAGCCCCCATTCTAATACACACACTCTATTCATAGACCATGTAGAAACCACAAATAAAGCAATACAAAATAAATAGGCAATAGAATCTTAGTCCTCACCTCCATACAAAAAACAGGTATAATCTATAATATCACACACCAGTGTGGAAGTAACTACCTGGTAAAATGCATATAGCAAGCAAAATAACTTCTTAGTGGTGGTACTAAAATCTGGTTGTAAAGGTCCACCCATCTCTGGCCCCACGTTGTCAGTATTCTGTGGGTGTGTAACACCAGTGATCAAATCAGGCTACTGCCTCCTTTTTCAGAGTGCTTTTGCTCAACAACAAGGCAAGAACTGCCTCACTTGAATTTGCCATCACATGTCTTTACCAAGGTTTTTTCAGAAAGTAAGCTTTTGTCTCCTGATCCTGTTGACATCCAGACACAGGAGTTCTGATGTCTTGTGGCTTTCTTGAATGAATAATAATTCCCCTGTCTTAGCCACTATGAACAATTCAGTCTGATCAGAAGTGAAATATGACTTGCCTCTATTTCATGTGAGTAAAATAGTCAATAAGATTGTTACAGACCCCTTTAGACCTTCAACAGGCATTTATGCTTAAGCTTTGTGAAATCTATTTTAGCTGGTCTGTTTTAAACTTCAAGTTGAAGATCAAATAAAATGTATACATGAAAGCATTCTGAAAACTATAAAATGCTCTAGAAAGTTGATTATTTTCAATCTAAATTGTAAAAATTAACCCATCTACACAAGTCCTCCATTGTATATGATGGTGTGGAAGTGACCCGGCAAAGCCAGCAGAACCCTGGCAGGTTTTACCATTATGGAAAGCCTGCAAGTTATGGTTCTGGCAACAGACAGTGTCTGCTTTCTGAGGATCTGGCTCATTAAGCATAAAGAGACTTGTTTTTAGTTGTCTGATCACTTAACCTGTGAAACAGAAATGCAAAATGACTTTCTGTCTTATGCAGGCTCAATTCTGTTTCTTTAGCACAGAATTCTGGAAAAGGGGCAAAAAACGTTAAACATTTTGCATAGTTTCAGGTCATCTATAAATGTTAACTTAAATTTTGGTACTCTTATCTGTGAGACCTTTGTTCATGGATGTATAAAGACTAAAAGATCCCACTGTGTTAACTATTCTGTTAGAAAGCATTTGATTTGTTAGTGCAAAATGGAATCTTAAAGGTTCTCCAAAAAGGAGTCTCCCATACATATATTAAGCATCATAAATGCTTCCTTGATTGATCCAACAAAAGAAATGTCTTTGATGATCCTCTGAATATTAATATCAAGTGAGGTATAGTTTGATAAAATGGAATGCAAAGGTATCTATCACTCATGGAGGATGATCAGTGCAAAACTGAAGAGGAAAGATACTCTTTAGATATATCTTTACATAATTAAACATTTGTTAAACACCTGCTATGTGCCAGGTACTGTGCTTAGTACTGGGATTTAAAAAAAAACCCGAAAAACAGCAGACCCTACTCTCAAGGAACTCACAGTCTAATGGGACCTTGAGGCAACATATAAACAACTATGTATAAGTAAGCTATATACAGGAAAAGTTGAGAATAATCAACAGAAGGAAGGCATTAGAATTAAGTGGGGTCAGGAAAGGCTTCCCACAGAAGGTAGAATTTTAGTTGGAACATGGAAGGAAGCCAGGAGATGGAGATGAGGGGAAAGCATTCCAGGGATAGCCAGTGAAAATGCCCAGAGTGTCTTATATGAGAATAGCAAAGGAGGTCAGTATCAGTAGATTGAAGACTTCATGGAAGAGGAGGGGAGGAGTATAAGTGAGAAGACTGGAAAGGTTGGGGTGGTGGTGGAGATTATGAAGGGCTTTGAGTGCCAAGGACTTTTGTATTTGATCCTGTAGGTGATAGGGTGTTAATAGAATTTATTGAATGGAGGGGTGATATGGTCAGACCTGGAAGATCACTCTGGCAACTGAATGGAGGATGGGCTGGAGTGCAGAGAGACTTAGGGCAGGCCGCCCCACAAGCCGGCTATTGTAGTAATCCAGGTGTGAAGTGATGAAGGCCTGCACCAGAGTTGGGACAGTGTCAGAGGAGAGAAGGGAGTGTTGCAAAAGTGAAATTAACAGGCCTTGGCAACATATTGAATGTGGGGGAGAGGTGACTGAGGATGTGAACTTGAGGATAAGGATGGTGCCCTTTAGGTAATAGGGAAGTGGCAGGGGTGGGTGGGTGGGGAAGGCTCAGGAGGAAAGGTAATGAGTTCAATTTTGGACATATTGTGTTTAAGAGGTCTACTAGACATTTAGTTGGAGATGTAAGGCTGGAGGCTAGCAGAGAAATTAGGGCTGGATAAGAAGAGTTGAGAATCATCAGCACACACAGAGAGATGATAACTGAATCCATGGCAGCTGATGAAATAACCAAGTGAAATAATTCAGGAAGAGAAGAAGGCCCAGAACAAAGCCCTGAGGCACACCCATCAACGTGCCCAGGATGAAGATCCAGCAAAGGAGATTAAGAAGGGATGGTTTCACCAGCTGGAGGAGAACCATGTGATAAACAGTGTCAAAGGCTATGGAGAGGCTGAATCCAGAAGGATGAGGATTGAGAAAAGGCAATACGTTAGATAGTACTTAACACACTGTCAGTAAGTTTTGGTTGAATAAGTTCAGAAGCCGTACTGTAAAGAGGAAGAAAGGAAATGGAAGCACCTGTTGTAGATGGCCTTCTCAAGAAGTTTAGCCATAAAAAGGAAGAGAAACAGATATAGGATAATAACTAGCAGAGATGAATGGATCAAGTGAAGATTTTTTTAAGATGGAGGAAACATGGATGTAGGAAGTAGGGAAGCAGCCCATAGACAAGGATAAGTTGGGGGAGGGGGATGATGGAAGGGACAACCTACTACAGAAGATGGGACAGAACAGTATTTCAGCATGTAGAAGGATTTTTTTTTTTTTTGCAAGGAGAAAGGCCATCTCATCATGTGAGGCAAGTGATGATGTTCTCCAAGATGTTCTTATTATCAGGTGACATTTGTGATTACATTAACCTGTGAGACACTATGGAATCTCTATCAAAAGCTCAGCATGCTAGAAGTATAGGGCCTGTGCTGCTTAGGACTTAGATGTAAGGCAAAGTATTCCAGGTGAAGGGGATCATCTGGGTGTGTTTCAACCTCTGACATTTTGGGATGAGGCTATAGGGTGGGCCCATGTATGAGTTGAGTTTGGCTGGAGGGTCTAAATATGAGTTATTTACCTAATTAAGGATCATCGATCTGTCAATATTAATGGCATCTTAAAACAATAACAAGAGAAAGAGATATCTAACTTTGAAATATAATCCTAAATAAATTCTATCTTATGGAACTAGAAGCAAGGAATTATATAATTTATTTCATCTCAAAGATCTCTTCTAGTTCTAGTCAAAATACCATTTCACCAAAATTGTTGTTTTACATAAAGGGAAAACTAAAATGCCCAATTTTAAATTCTAGCTTCCCTGCTGACTTTTTGGAAAATCAGGTTCTTTGCACCTTAGTTTCCCAACTCAGAATAATCATACCTTTTCTTATACACTTGAAAACAAATTTATGTAAATATTTTGTTACAATTTTGCTTGAGAAAAATGGAAATGGATTGCTTAGTTATACAGCAATGTCAGAATGGAATTGCACTTGTTAATGTTTAACAAGTCCAAATGGAAAGACCTAGGGTGGATATGAGTAAGTTGCAGCAAATTACCAATGAAGAAAAGCAGTGTAAAAAGATCTCACTAAAGAAGAATAAGACCAGAGAAACGGTTGGGTAGGAAAAGACATGTTCCCATGGGAGTCATGCAATGTTAAGCACACTGGGTAGAATCTCCATAGAGAATGAGAGGACATAGAGAAGAGTCTCACAGGATGAGAAGGTGTGAATGGGTTAAATAACCCATAGTGTTTGAAGAAATAGCCATATTGGAGTCACTATGTGCAAACCACTGAGGACACAGAAATAAAATAGTGCTTGCCTTCAATGAGTTTATATTACTTTGGAGGAAATTTGATACCACCCCTTCATATTATTGTCCTATAGCTTTACTTCCTTTTTCAGCCAAACTCCTTGAGAAAGTTGTCTCCATTTATTGCCTCCACTTTCTTTCTTCTTTTCAGCCCTTTGTAATCAGACTTCCCAACTCATCACTCACCTGAAACTGCTTTCTTCAAAGTTACCAGTGATCTCAATTGCAGCATTTGATGGTCTTTTCTCAGGCGTCTTCCTTCTTGAACTTTCTGCTGCATTGGACACTGTTGACCACTCTCTTGAGTGTTTGTGACACTACTGTCTGATTTACTTTGACCTGTCTAACCATCCCTTCTAAAGTCTCTGTTGGTAGCTCATCATCCAGATCATTCTTTCCCCCACAAAGGGGGTACTCTTCAGCATTCTATCCTGAGACCTGTTATTCCTCTCTACTAGGGTTTCTTGAGTTCCTGAATTTGTTTTTAAGAAGTATTTTGATAATTGTATTTCAATTCCATTGATTTTATTTGTAATTCCTTGTATTTCATGCACTTAAAAATATTATTCCCAGAAGAGGCTGATGCACATAAAAGTTAACAACCTCTGTTCTATATTCTCTCTTGTGGTAATTTCATCAGCTCTCATAGGTTTTACTATCATCTCCTATCCAAATAATTTCCAGACATATACCCAGCACCAGTCTCTCCCCTGAATTTCAGTCCTCTGAAACTCATCATTTACCTATTGGGCATTTCAAACTTGATGTCCCAGAGACATCTTAAACTCAACATGTTTAAAACTGAACTCATTATCCTTTCCCCTAAACCTTATCCTCTTCCAAACTTCCCTATTTTTCCCAAAGACATCACCATAATTCCAGTGTCTCAAGTTTGTAGTCTTAAGAATTTTCCTAGACTAATCACACTTGCCCATCCCTTATCTAATCTGTTCCTAAATCTTGCTGTTTCCACTTCTACAACATATCTTGCATCCAAAATGTCCTATTTTGTCCACTCGTCATATATCACCTTAATGTAGGTCCTCGCCACCTCTTGCCTAGATAATTGCAACAACCTCCTAACTGGTGTCAAAAATCTTTTCTTGCTCCAGCCTATCCTACACACTGCTGTCAAAGTAACTGTCCTCAGACACAATTGTGCCAATGATTCTTACTTAAACTCCAGTGGCTTCCTTTTGCATATAGGATAAAACATAACCTTCTCCGTTTAGCTTTTAAATTATCTTTCCAGCCTCATTGGATATTATTTCCATGCTATAATCCAACCAAACTGGCCTTCTTTCTGTTCCTCATACACAACACTCCATCTCCCATTTGTCCTCCATGACTGGAATGTACTGTCTTATCTCTACCTCAGAGTCCTTTTCTTCACAGAGTTTAAGAAATAGCTCAAATGCCATCTTCTGCATTAAGCCTTTCCTGATTCTTCCATCTGTTTATTCTCTCTCCCAAACTACTGTATTTAACTACTTTGTATAATACATTTGCATTTTTTACTTCATGTTTATAGATTATATATTTTTATATCCATTTGTTGTTAACTATTTTGTATATATATTTGCATTTTTAATTTCATATTTAGATTATATATTTTTATACCCATTTGTTGTTTCCCCCACTAGACTGTAAGTTTCAATGTGAGTACGGAATGCTTCATTCTTTGTATTTGTATCCTAAGCACAGTAGCTGGCACACAGGAAGTAGATGATTAATAAATACATGTTGATTGAGGAATCACTGACAACTCAGAGGATTAGGAAAGTTTCCTCTATGAAGTAGCACTGAACTGAGACATGAAGGTAACTAAGGATTCTTCTTCTTTTTTTTTTTTGTATTATACATATTTTATTAATTAGGAAATTGATGCTCAGAGAAGGTTAAGTGACTGATGAACAAGGTCACACAGTAAGTGTGGGAAGTCAAGACTCAAGCTTAAGTCTTCTTATTGTAAGACCAGCACTCTTTCATCCCCAAGTTCCTAGCTATGAAATTCTGAGCTTAATAATAATAACAATAATAAATGGTTAGCATTTATATAGCACTTACTATGTACCAGGCACAATGCTAAGTGCTGTAACTAAGGATTCGAAGAGGTGAAGATAAGAAGGAAGCACATTTCTGACATGGGAGACAGCCTGGGCAAAGATATGGAGGTGGCAGATGAAACACTAAGTTTAGGGGAAAGCATGTATGTCAGTTTGTTTGGAATGTAGGATGAATTAAGGGGAAGAATGTGAAATAAGTCTGGAAAGAGAGAAAGGAGGCAGGTTGTGATAATCTTTATATGCCAAACAGAAGCATTAATATTTTAGCCTATAGACAATATGGAGGCATTGGGAACCTCTTGAACAAGGGTTGAAATGGTCAAAGTAGAATATCAATTTGTCAGCTATATGGAGGATGGAATGGGAAAGGGAGAGTCTAGAATTTGGGAAACTACATAGGCTTTTACAAAAATAAAGGTGAAAGGTGAATTAGGGTGGTGACTGAGTGGACAGAAGAAGACAGATTATGTTGTGAAAACAGAAATGATATGATTGTCTACTGAATGGATATGCAGCATGAGGAAGAGGAATCAGAAATGTCAGAGAGGTTGATAACCAGAAGGATGGGTGATACTGTCCTTAATAGAAATAAGGAAATTTGGAGGAGGTAAATTTGGGGGATGAGATAATGAGTTCCATTTTGGTAATGTTGAGTTTGAAGTATTTAGGAAACATCCAGGTTAGGTTCTGTAGTAAGCGTTTGGTGATCTGGGACTGGATGCCTGGAAAATTATTAGGGGTATAGATACACATATACATTTGTATACATATATATACATGTGTATGTGGTATATGTATATATTATATGTATATGTGTATATATATATATATGTATAGTTGTTCAGTCATTTCAGTTCTATCCAATTCTTTGTGACCCCATTTGGGGTTTTCTTGACAAAGATATTACAGGGTTTTGCTATTTCTTTCTCCAGTTCATTTTACAGATGAGGAAACTAAGGCAAACAGGGTTAAGTGACTTGCCCAGGGTCACACAGCTAAGTAAGTTATCTGAGGTCAGATTTGAACTTAGGTCTTCCAGACTCCAGGTCCTGTGCTCTATCCACTGTGCCACTTAGCTGCCATACACACACATACACACACGTACACGTACACATACATACATACATACATACATACACACACACAGGCGATTCTATATTCTACAAATGATTACATATATGTGTGTGTGTGTGTGTGTGTGTGTGTGTGTCTGCGTCTGTGTGTATTATATCATTTGTATGGAAATGAACCTATGAGAACTGACAGGATCACCAAGAAAGACAATATAGAAAAGATGACCTGGGACAGAGTCCAAGGGAGGGGGCATCCAGGAGGAGATAGTGGAAGAATTAATCAGGAACGTATAAAAGGACTGCTTGTAGCAGTGAGGTCCCAGTTCAGGTAAGATAAAACAAATTATGGGCAGCTAGGTGGCACAGTGGATAGAGCACCGGCCCTGAAGTCAGGAAGACCTGAGTTCAAATCCGACCTCAGACCAAACACTTGACACATACTAGCTGTGTGACCTTGGGCAAGTCACTTAACCCTGATTGCCTCACCAAAAAAAAAAAAAAAAAAAGATAAAACAAATTATGTAGTGAACTGCCTGGAGGAAAGTCAAGGCCACAGACATTTATTAAGGGCTTGCTATGTGCCAGGCACTGTGCTAAGTGTTGGAGATACAAAGAAAGACCAAAAAAAAAAAATAGTTCCTCCATTCAAAGAGGTCATAGTCTAAAAGGGGAGATAACATGCAAATAACTGTACAAAGAAGCCAGAGACATAGTAGAAGGGAGAAAATGTTAGGGAGAAGACCCTAGGAAATGGTCTAAATCCACAGGAAATTTGTTAATAGTACAATGGAGATTTCAGAGTATTTATGTTGTTCTGATACAGTCATAAAACCTAATTAGAGCAGAGAAGGGTGAATGTTCTTTGCTGCTACATAAATCTAAGCTTATAATATCTTTGCCAAAATTTATTCAGTATGGACAGAGGATTAGTATAAGCCTTAGGGGTAGGGAAGGGTGGGAGGGAATTCCCTTAGTTAGTATTGGGGGGAGCCTCAGATGCTGGTTGGGTTTCTAAGAGGAAATATAGCAAAAAAGGTAAAACAGGGCCTTCTACTTCAGGCAGGCTCCAGCTATGCTTTACAGAGGAGATATTTAGTAGATGCTTCTTGACTTCACTACCTACTTCCTTGCCATCCAGATAGCCTCCCCAAACGTTCTGCATGCCCTGCATCTCTAGAAGGCCATAGCTATGTAGGAGTTGTCATGAGGTCACATTTTGAGGAATAGCTGAAAAAATTCTGAAACATAGGGAGAATCCCACCTACCCTTCTTGTAACTGCTCATTAGCAGATTCCTCTGCAACAAGAATTTCATACTCCTCAGCAGCATATCTGTCCCAGTCAGAAGGTTCAGGGCTATCATTGTCAACATCCTGATTAAAAAGAAAAGAGACAAAATTAACGAAATAAATTTTAGACAAAGTATTCATGATGAAAACTAAGATACATATTTGAAGATAATGTGTTTTAGAATGAAAAATTATCCATCTGAAAAATGGATAAATATACTTCAACATGTATATGTTAGGTATATTCTTACATCAGAAAAATTAGTTATCAGTTCTACCTCCTGATTGGTTGTACTCACATTCCTCAGCTGAGAGAAAGCAAAACTTGAAAACAATGGATTACACAAATGAGAGATTGAAAAAAAGGATAAAAATACTTCTCACCAAACCATGACAGTAGAAATGTGTTGTGTTTCTCACCAACCGCATCATCTCCTTATAATTAATTTCTCAAAATCACTGAACGTTATTCCAACACTTTTGCAGAGTTGAATTTGTGTTTTGGAAGGCTTAATGCCAAAATGCTGGCCACGCAATGGTGAAGTAAAACCTTTAATGAGGATGACTTTTGTTAAACTGGCAATAAATCTTCCTTTATGTTCACCAAATAAATCTGCAAAATGTTAATTCTGAAGGTAGTCTGCATCCTCACAGCTATCTAAGTCACAGAATAGACAAGAGAGTTATTTTTAATGACTCCAGGCTCCTTCCTGAAACAAATTTCATCTTTTTAAATATCTGTATATTTCTAGTAATGCTACATGGCTAAAAGTCATAGAAAACCAAAGTCTCCAAAGGATGATGCAGGTCACCCAAAGTGTAATGAAAAAGTACATGGTGGATGAAAGCAGGCTTCAAAATACTGGCAATGAAGAACTGTGCAGAAGAAGCTTTATAGAGATACTATCAGAAATGTGTGAATGGAAATGAAGTTGGTCATATAAAAGAGCTAGGGATATAACCTATGAATAGCTTGTGTACTACATAAATCCATGCAAAGTAAAGAGATAGAGAAGAAGGTTCCCCTTCTGCTACTGATTTGATGCCCTGTGGAAATTTGTGGGAGGACGTGTGTAAGAATCTTAAAGGATGAGAATGCTTGGGTAGACTGTAATTTAGATTTTTGCAGTGAGTATCACATCAGTGAAATCATGAATCCATCAAAGTATTCAATTATCCTCTGAAGGAATTCTTAATTTTTAATCACCTTTAATCCAGCTTTGGCTGGATTCACACAATGCATTTCTCTATACTTCTGTACAAATATTTTTATTAAAAAAATAGCTTATTACTATAATTAGATCTTGAGGGACTGGATGTCTTTCTTTTATATTTAGTTAGTTCTCTCTAGTAATTCCTCTTGATTTCATTAACTTGGGTAAAATACTGTGTAGTCAGTGGTACTTGATAAAAATAAATGATGTGGTGATTTTGTATCACTGGAGAGAAATAGCTGCTTCAGTGAGATCAGATCTACCAAAGTTAAGATGGAGAATTGTGGGTGGGGTAGAAGTCTAGTTAGGTAGTTCTACAGTATCATTGACTACCCAAGGAATAGTAATTGATTTAAAGGAGTAAATATGAAGGATGATCTTTAGTGGAGTGCTGAAGGGCTGTTTATTTCACTTGAATAAAGATTTCATATAGCATGGTTATCAAATCTGCAAATTACACAAAATTAGAGGTGAGGACAATGATCACAATGGATGACAGATTGGAACAATGAGTTAAATCTAGTAAGATTATATTTAATAAATGTAAAATCCTACATCTGGAGTTCAAACTCCCCCCTCCCCCCCCAAAAAACAACAAACTACTCTACAGGTATAAGATGGTTGAGATTTGGCTAGATGATAGTTCATGTAAAAAGGGCTTATGGGATTTTAGTAATGTAATGGCAAGTGACAACCAAAAAAACCTAATGTGATTTTAGGCTACATTAACAGAAGAATAATGTCCAGCATGATTCTTAAAAAAACCAACTGTACATGAAAATTCAAAGGGTCTAACACAAACCAACCCCTTGTTCTTTTCTGTATGCTGAAATATGTTTGTTGATGACAGTTAACTTCACAATAAAAAAGAAAAAAAATTCTCTATCTTTTTTTTTTTTTAACTTTTAGGCAATTAGGGTTAAGTGACTTGCCCAGGGTCACACAGCTAGTAAGTGTCAAGTGTTTGGTCTGAGGCTGGATTTGAATTCAGGTCCTTCTGACTTTAGGGCCAGTGCTCTGTCTGCTGCACCACCTAGCTGCCCCTCCAAGTTATCTTAATTTGTATTTCTTGTTAGTGATTTGGAGCATTCTTTCATATAGTTGTTAATAGTTTGCAATTCTTTTAAGAACTGTTTGTTCGTATACCCAGGTTGTTTTAGTAAGTTGGGCTGGAAATGCTCTAATTACACATGTTGTCTTATCTTTAGTCCTTTTGTTAATTTAATATTTACTTTGACAACTAAGTTTGAAAGATTCTTCATAGAATTTCTCAAGTTCTACAACATTTCCAATGAATATTTACACATGGGTTTTCTTATATTCATAAGCAGTTTGCTGCAGTTTGCTTCAGTTTCCTTATAATTGTGAGTACTATAAGGTGAGATGAGCAAGTGTTTCATCAAATGATAATTTTCTTCCATTTTAGTACAGAACAAAATCAACTCTGACAACTCTTTTATTTGAATTTTTGGTGAGAACCTTTTAGCCACCTTTCCATGTAGTTTCAACATTAGACATACGTCTTCTACTTTCATTTATTACAAGGATACGTATTAAGGATATGGCTCTGTTCCTTCA
This sequence comes from Vombatus ursinus, assembly GCF_900497805.2. NCBI lineage: Eukaryota > Metazoa > Chordata > Mammalia > Diprotodontia > Vombatidae > Vombatus > Vombatus ursinus. The sequence goes on along the minus strand of NW_020954737.1, from coordinate 12,578,529 downwards.
GGAATATGTAAATTTGTTGATTGTTGGACAAAGGTTGCATGTTTACATGGAGTCTAAAAATTGTAATTCTTGGTGCTGTCTTTCCCCTTTTCTATTACCCTGCCATTGTGGAAGGAGGTTATAATGGACTGAGTCTATTTCGCATTTTAAATTTCATGGATTACTGTGGCCAAAAAAACAAAAACATCCTCTTCGGTGGCCAAGCTTCTGATGATGAGCTTCTCTGTACTTCATCAATAGCTTTTCCTGGGACAGTAGACATATTCTATCATTGGACTTACACTCAAACCTTTTCTAGTGTGGTAGAAACTGCCAAGAATGCATTCCACTCGTATACCTTTTAAGAACCCAGGGTTACCTCCATGCTACAGTGATGTACTAATGTGGTACTTGAATGTGCTGAGTTATTTTCACAACTTGATTCAATTGTTTTTTCATAATTCTTTTTAATTATGGAGGATAATCATCATCTGGACATAAAAATTAATTCCCAGGTTAATATCTATTTTATGCTATTTTTAGCATCTCCAAAGGTGTAAAATTTGTAGAGAATGCAAAACTTGTCTGAAAGACTTCAGAATGTTGTGACACTCATGGCAGTGATTTGGCTTTTTAGTTTCATGGTGTAGTGGAAAGAATATTGAATGACTGTCTAGTTTTGTGCCTTTGTCAATTACCAGTTGTGTGATCATGGACAAGTTGTTTCCTCTAGTTTCAATTTCTGTATGATGAGTTTTTTTTTTTTTTCTTTTTTTTCTTTTTAGGCAATTGGGGTTGTGACTTGCCCAGGGTGACACAGCTAGTGTCAAGTGTTTGGTCTGAGGCTGGATTTGAACTCAGGTCCTGACTTCAGGGCCGGTGTTCTATCCACTGAGCCACCTAGCTGCCCCCAAAGTTGTGGACTAGATAGATTGTAAGCTCTAAAATTCTTTGATAAGCCCATAGATATGAAAAACAAACAAAATATTATGAGGGATATTTTTTCCAAATCTCTTTTTGAAGCAACTTGTTCATAAGTTAACTTAAATAAATGTGGGCTTGCTGTCATGACAGATATTTTACGTGGACTTTCTACCTCCACCAATCTGACCTCATGCATGCTTTCAATCTGTGTGTTGATATGCTATGCTATGATATGATATGCTGCTTCTTTTAAGAAGAGGCTTCTCAGGATAGTTTTGAAACTAATGTGTTGAATTTATTACATGTATATTTAAAAAACCCAAGCTGTATGTAAGAGAATTTCAGTTTTACACATAGTCCTCTCTTCCTGTTCTTGTGGATATATGGTCAAGTTCAGAATAACAAAAATAAAAATTATTTTAAAAAAGAATATAGGTTTTTGGGGGCAAAGAAAAATTATATAATGTGACTCTAGGGCGCTTTCCAGGCCTAAATACATGATCCTATGATCTTATATCACATTGCTGGATGCAATAATATTAAATTATAACGATACCTTTTGCACTGCAAAGGGATCTCTCTGTTCATGGTCCAGGTATTTCTCCAGATTAAAGAAGGTGTCATAAAAAATATGAGCCATTCTGCATCTCTTCAGGTCTCTGAGAGTTATTTTGCCTGCATAAAGAGCAAGTCTGTAATATCAAATGCTTATCAAGTGAAAAAAATTTTGTCCAGTTTAAAAACAATATGTACATGTTTTATTGTTATAAAAATCCATTTTTTCCTGATAGAACATTTATTATAAATGATTTAGTTCATACTTACATTGTATTAGAAATGCTAACTTTGGTAAAGAATACATGAAAGACCTCTCTGCCCCCAATAAACTTATATTTTAAGGAAGAATCTGAGTTAAACAATTTAGGGTTGTTTTGGGTTATGACATTCAACATAGGCATTCTATAAAGTTTGGCGCAGTAGAAAGAATGATAGGTTCAAAATCACAAGACATAAATTTGGATTTTTGCTTTTCTCTAATGTAAACCGGAACCCATGATTTAGCTTTTCTGAGCTCCAGTTTCCTCATCTGCAAAACAATTTATGCTATTTACCTTTCAGGACTGTTGTAAAGCTTAAATGCAATAATGTATGTAAAGAATTTTGAGAATTTAAAAAATTATATAAACATCTATTATTACTAGTTAAAACTGTCAATGGACAGGGTGTACAATAAATCGGTATTACCATCAAGTTCTGGCTTCACCAGGTCAAGCATCTGGCAGAGCAAGTCATGGAATGGCAATGGTTCAATGCCCATGGCTTCCATCCTTTCACACTGTTCCTCATAGAAGTATTCAAGTTCGTACATGGAGAGCACACCATCCCCATCCAAATCCATGCAGCGGAACCAATATTCAATGCTAGTGAACAAAGAAACATCACTTTTTTGTAATATAAAATATACTGCTTTATAGCATCAATTTCTGAAGTATTCAATGTTCTTTGTTAATTTATTTATATTTCTGCACACACAAAATTATAACGCAGGAATTTGGAATCTTTAAGCAAGGAACAGTGTTCCATAGGAAAAACAATTAATTGAGAATCACATAAGTAAAAAGCAACTTAATTTAGCTTTTAAAAGAGTAAATTAAAATGTTTTAATATTATGAATAGGCAACAATTAAAAATACAAAATGATGAAGTATATTATTCAGTTTTATGTAACTATTTAAAAGATTTAAATTCCACAAATGTTTTAAAACTCTCACCTCATTTCTAGTTGAGAGTAATAAGTATAAAAGTAATTAATACACATGTTTTTGTAGAGGAAAAAGTCTACTTTCATGTAATAATGGCATTTTCTGGCCTTTTACAGGATATTGCTCTTAAAAATGTTTAAAATTGTGTTTTGTTTTTATATGATATAGGCAAAAACAGAATCTACAGACATTGTAAAAGAAATAAAATCTGCATTATACATTATTCTGTTTCCAGACCAGCCACTTTCTTTTCATTTGCACTATGTCTGGGCCACTGGACTTTGCCATCTACCCTGCCTGATGCTGCATCTTCTTGGGAGACTCAGTCCTCTCAGTTTTGAATCTCTTACCCTGAGGATTTGGTGGTTGTGATTGGTGAATTCCTCATGTGGCCTCCTCTATTTAGCTAGCCCCAGCTGTGATTCACAATCCACTTGGACCATTATTTTGGGCTATTCATGTTGCCTGCCTCTGCAGATCACTAGATCACTAGACTTTGACATCTCTCCTAACAACCCTCGCACCCCTTTCTGGATTTGGAACTGTAATCAAAACAGTTTTGATCTTGCTAATGCAAAGCATTTGCCAATTAAGTCCCCTATCATAATCCCCTGACATCCCAACCAAACCTCCCACCCTCACCATTATTCGGTTGTGTTTTTGTTCTCTCTAAAGTTCCTTGAAGGTAAGAATTCTCTCACTTTGTACTTGTAGCCTTAGCAAAGTACTTAGCACAAAATAACTACTTTACAAATGCTTTTTCATTCTTTCATACCCAATTCCCTATGCAAGTGAATGGTCTCTGTAGAAATGTTTTTGATTAGTTTCTTATTAGGATGGGTAGTCAAATATATTCCAATATATTGTTTTGTTTCTCTTTCAAGTAATTTCAAATACAGTGCTTCAGCATGCTTCAACTCTAAAATTGTGTTAAGCACAATAAGGTAGCACAGAAAGGTAACTTAGAAATCATACCTTGTCAGATTTCTTTTGTCTTCTTCAGAGATCAGAAACCATACAAAATCTGCATAGCTCATTCTTCCCTCTTTTTGCACGACATTCCCCCTAAAAAAGATATGTAAGTGAAATTTTCAAAGCAGTACCTTGGATAAATTCGGTGGGATGACATTCAGAAGTCACAGTAACATTTTTCTGTGGAAGGTTTGTGTTTCAGGAACATTTAAATTAGCGAAATGGATATACTTTAGGTTAATGTTCCAATGAGTGGTTTAATCTATTTGCTAAGACTTAGAAATTAAAATTCATAGGCATTTGCAAATATTAAATTCTAAAGAAAAAACAGTCCTTTTAGAGCCAAATCATATGCAGTATAGACCACTATTTCTTTCTTTCCTTCCTCCTTTCCTCTCTTTCTTTTGCATTTTCTATGGGGTGAAATAAAGGCTGCTTAACTCAATATGCATTTGGTACCTTGAATGCTAGTACAAAGAAAGAAAATGACTTTGGAGTGGGCCCCTAAGATTGGAACTAGTCCATATAAGTGCAGTCTTGGGGGTCCTGGGCCATGGGTTACAAGGATATTTAACAAGGCCGTCCATATAAGAAGGGGCTACCTCAAACAATTTGGTTCACTCTCACTGGAGATTTCAAGTGGAGGCTGGATGGCCATTTGTCATCCATCTTGGTCAGGTATAGGTGGGAAAATGGACTCTGCAATAGCTTTTAACTCTGATTCTGTAAATAAAATTTTTTTAAAATTGAATTTGAGTAATGGGGCTGGGTCAGTACTTATCCCTTCATACTTTCTTACCTAGTGCTCCTTGTTAATAAAGATCATCTATGGAAAAGACTATAGTGAATTGGCTTAGAAAGAGGCTGACCATAACTGTAGCTCTTTAAATATTCCAAAGGGAAGATTAGCCCACTGTAGTTAACCAGACTCTCATGTCCTTCTGAGGTTGTGAAGGTTAAGAGCAATGGTTCTAGAGTTTCAAAAAAGAAAAGCACATTTAAGAGTAGGTTGATAACAAAAGCCACCAAGATAACTAAAAAGAGAAAATAAGTACAATAAGGAGTAACACTTCTTTTGATGGCCCCTTTCAGATGAGCTACTCTCATTTTTGTGCAGAGCAGAGCTCTGCTGGATGCTCTCTCTTCCATGGCTCTTTGTGGCAATACTCTCTCTTTTCCTTATTCCTATCCATTCACTCCTTGATCTCTGATGGATGATCATTCAGATCATAAACCTCAACTGTGTACCCTTTTTCCTTCATTCTCTAAACTAACAGTGACCTCATCAACTTACATGGGTTTAATTCTCATCTTTATGCTAAAGATTGCTAAGTCTACATATGCAGGCCTAGTTTCTGTAAATCAACAAGTATCTTTTAAGTACTCACTATGCATCCAGTACTGTGCTAGGCATTGGGGATATAAGTGCAAATAAACATTATTTTATTAAACATAAAATACTGTCTCTCCCATTAGAATGTAGATGTACTCCTTAGTACATCTACATTCTAATGGGAGAGACAATAAATGTTTATAAAAATATATACAGCCCAGAATGGAAGCTTCTTGAAGGCAGGGACTATTTTATTATAGTCTTTATATTTCCAGTTCCTAGTACAATGTCTGGTATATAGTAGGTGCTTAATAAAATCTTGTTTACTGACTGAAAAAATATAGCCTAAATATAAAGTTAAACAGAAATATATACAAAATGATTAAATATAAAGTAGTTCAGGAAGGAACGAGGGGAACTGGGTGGCGCAGTTGATAGAGTGCTGGGCCTGGAGTAAGGAAGACTTGTCTTCCTGAGTTCAAATCTGCCTTCAGACTTTTACTAGCTGTGTGACCCTGGGACAGTTATTTAACTCTGTTTGCCTCAGTTTGCTCATCTGTAAAATGAGCTGGAGAAGGAAATGGCAAACCATTCCAATATCTTTTCCAAGATAACCCCAAAAGGGGTCATGAAGCATCAGATACAACAGAAAATGACTGAACAACAACAAATCTCTATGACCTCAGTTATAAATTCTTCTTTTTGGCATTTGAAATCATAATTTGACCTAATCTACTTTTCTAGTTTTATCCATATCACATAATTTTATGTGTAGTTTTTGTTTTTCACACATGGCACAACATCTCCCAACTGCATGCCTTGTCATAGAAAGTGCTTCCTTGTCACCTCTACCTCTTAGAAATCTAGTTTCCTTAAAAGCTAAGCTCACCTTCTATGTGAAGCCTTTCCTGATTTCTCCAGGTTTAAGTCCATTCCTTCAACAAATAATCTTGTTTTTATTTTGAACATAGTTTCTATATTGTGTTACGTGTATATGTTGTTTCTCCCCTACATTACTCTCTCATAAAATGTCAGCTTGAGGGTAGGGACTGTTTCAACTTTGTATTCCCAGTATGGTGTCTGGCACAGAGTAGACACTTAATAAATGCTTGTCAACTGTTGACTGATTGAACCCTGGATAGAACTGAAACAAATTATATGATACCTGTTTTCATTAGGTATTTATGATAAATATTTTTGGACACGAATTGAGCCATAGTTATGGACCTGTTATAACGAGGTCCTTGCTCCATTATTAGCAGTTTACTATTTAAGTGATGCTTTTTCTTTAGTAAAATTTAAAATTCTTTAATTTCAGATGTAGAATAGATAGAGTAAGTTAGGCGGGGAAGGAAATATGGGGAGCAAACAGACTCAACATTAAGAATAATGAAAATTTCCCTATAAACTTTTATTTATTGCTTAACATATTTAAAGAAATCTAAAGAAATGTAGTCCAATATTTTATCTTCGAAAATATCGATGAGAAAAGAAGTAGGATACTTTTCCTCACAACATGGCACTATGGATATTGAATGGCTGTTACTGTTCTGACTGTTGCCACATTATTCTTTCCCAAATTCAATCAACAAGAATTTGTAAAAAGTGCTTAATAAAATCCCTGAGGTTATTTTCTTACCTTGTCACTGCTCCGGAAAATATTCTTTCAATAATCCTATTTGATGATGCTGAAAATGATTGAAGAACAGAAACAGAAACATATTTTTTATGATCCACACTTTCATAAATCTATTTTCATCTTGCTGCAGAATTGTAGATTGTGAAAGCATCGTAGACAAACTGTAACACTTCTCTGTTATTGGTAAAGGCTTCAAGTTAAACCCTAACAACCATCTTTAATGAGAACACGATTAGACCTACAAGCCCATTCTCTTACAACTCAAACTCCTAATCAAAGATCGTTATTTAAGGATCAAAACATCATCATGGAAAACTGGGCAGACTGAAGAAGGCAGGCATGTGTGTATTATGACTGCAGTAATATTGGGATATATACCAATATTTATGTTGAGGAACACACAAAGGACCTTGTCTAACATAGCTAATTATTAACTCTGGCACCTAGTAATTATGAACCCATTGGTAAAAAGAATGGTATTTTTTCATTCTTTAGCATGAAATATCTTTCATGAAAGTTCTTTCTTGAAATATCACTCATCATGAATGAGTAAAAAAAAAAAAAGAGACAATACACAGTATATTTATGCAGGATTTTCACCCTATCTATTTCCAAAAGATCTTGATATAATATTAAAACAATACAACTTAATGTATTTAAAGACAAAACAGGAGGCCATCTAAAGAAAGAAGAAATAGATGTGTTCAGGTTTCATAACTGAGTAGATTGGCAATACATGCACAATAAATTTGATTCTAGGTTTTTTGATTGCTAAGGGAAAGATGTCTGTGACTTAATTTTTGCTCTTTAACAAGAGAAAGCACACATCAGAAATATTATTTTCCAAGAATTAAACTTGGGCAGGAATTTGTAGAAGGGGTCCTTGGACAGACATTTAAAAGCATATGGAATATAACAAAAATGACAATTCTGCCTCAACTAATGCTCTTATTTAATGTCATTCCAATTAAACTACCAAAAAGTATTTTATTGAGCTAGAATTCAAAGGAATTAATAAAAAAAATGTAAAGGAAGGAGGTTTAGCAGTACCAGCTCTTAAACTACATTAAAAAGTGGTAATTATCAAAACTATCTGGTACTGGCTAAGAAATAGAAAAGTGGATCAGTAGAAGTAGACATACAAGAGGAGACATACAAGACAGAGTAGTAAGTGATTATAGTGACCTTGTGTCTGACAAAGTTAAAGATTAAAGCTTCTGGGATAATAATTCACGGTCTGGTAAAAATTGTTGGGAAAACTAGAAAGCAATCTGGCAGAAATTGAGTATAGATCAATATCTCACATTATTTACCAGGATAAGGTGAAATCTAGATCTAGCTATAAAGAGAGATATCATAAGCAAATTAGAAGAATATGGAACATATTACCTATCAGACTTAGGAATAAGAGAAGAATTTATGAATAAAAAAGAGATAGAGAGCATTGTGAGATATAAAATGGATAGCTTTGATTATATTAAAATGGTTTTGTACAAATAAAACCAATGTAGCCAAGATTAGAAAGAAAGCAGAAAATGGAGAAAAAAATTATAGACAGTTTCTCGAATAAAGGTCTCATATTTTAAACATATAGAGAACTCTGTCAAATTTATAAGAATATGAGTCATTCCCCAATTGATAAATGGTCAAAGGATATAAACAGGCAGTTTTTTAATGAAGAAATCAAAGATACATGTGTGTATATATATATATATATATATATATATATATATATATATACACAAAGAGTCATATGAAAAAATACTTTAAATCATTACTGAATTAGAGAAATGCAAATTAAAACAACTTTGAGATATTATCTCATACCTATGAGATTGGCTAAAATGACAGAAGAGGAAAATGACATATTGGAGGGGATGTAGAAAAATTGGGACACCAATACAGTGTAGGTGGGACTGTGAATTGATCCAACCATTTTGAAGAGCAAGGTGGAATTATGCCCAAAGAGTTATTAAACTGTGCATACCCTTTGACCCAGCAATACCACTATTAGGTTTGTTTCCCAAGGTGACCAGGGAAAAAGGAAAAGAACCTATATGTTCTAAAACATTTACAGCAGCTCTATTTGTGGTGGCAAAGAACTGGAAATTGAGGGGATGCCCATCGATTGGGGAATGGCTGAACAAGCTGTGTTTTTTTTTTGTTTTGTTTTACTTATTTTATTCTGCATCAGCTTATACAAATTTTCCCATGTTTCTCTAAATTCCTCATATTTATAATTTTTAAACTGCAAATCACTATTACATCATATTAACATATTATAGAATTTTTTCCCACAAGTCCTGAATCAAGAGACACTTGGTTTGTTTACATGTTTACTCCCCTACCACAAAGAGTTTGCAAATAGTTTGGCGTATATTGGATCTTTGTTTCTGGCTTTGATTACCTTGGGGTAGATGCAGGGATGTGCTTATAAATGTTTAACGATCGGCTTTGTGGAGAATAAAAGTACCCATCAGAATGCACTTTTAAGTTTAATCTGCATCATTAACATTTTCTCCATTACTTTCTTTAGCCTAAAAACTGAGAAAACAATAAACCAAGCCCTGATTTTTGCAGTTTGCTGACTTCGGGGGTACAAATGCTCACACTAAAAATTAACAATTGGCCATCTTGAGCTAGTACAAGCTGGCTCCGGTTCACTACTTGGTACATGTCCAGTAGCGGGATCACTGGTTGAGAGGTATGGAGGCGGTTAGCCCCCTCATTTTTTTTGCATAAATCCAAATTTATGAATAGTTATAGACCAATTCACAATCCCCCCAATAGTGTTTTAGTGTACTTGTCTTCCCACAGCCCCTTTAACATTGACCAATTTTGCTCAACTTTGCCAAATTGCATGTTATAAGGCAAAATTAACCAATCATTTCTTTGACTATGAGTGATTTGTAACGTTTCCAAATGGCCATGTGTAGTTTATAATTTTTTGAAATCTATTTGTTAAGATCCTTTGACCACTTATCTATGAGAGAATGACTCTTGATGTCATGCATTGTGTCAGTTCCCTATATATCATGAAGTGTCAGGTTTAACAACAATGACTGATATAAATGTTTCTTTCATCCTACAATTCTCCTTTCATTCTACATTCATTAATTTTATTGGTGCAAAAGCCTTTTGATTTTATGTAACCAAAATTAGCTCTTTTGTCTTTTATGATCTTCTCTGTCCCTCCCTTGGTTAAGAACTATCCTCTCAGCCATATGTGGTAGGCATATCAACTTAACTGGAGGAAAGGAGATTGTCCTTGGGTTTTGGTTGATTGGGGCAGTAGGGTTTGAATTACTGGTTTGTCTTCTTTGCCTCTTGAAGAATAAAAGTTCCAGCCTATCAATCAATCAAAATGTATTAAGAACTTACTATGAGGCAGGCATTGAGCTAAAGTACAAAGAATGAAATAATCTGTGGTTGCAATGAGTTTACATTCTAATGAGGGGAGACAGTAAGTACACATAAACATATTCAGCAGAAATATAAATTTAATAAACATATACGAAGCAGTTAAAAACAAGGTAGTTTGGGAGGGAGGACACTAGTGATCACAGGGATTAGGAAAGGCTTCATGCAAAATACAGTGTTGCATCTTTAAAGGAAGAGAAGTACTCAATGAAGTAGAGGTAAGAAGGGAATGTATTCTAAGCATGAAGGTCAGAGGCACAGGCAGGGAGACTCCATGGAGAGGAAGTTTCTGTGAGTAAGGAACACAGACAATATGCATTTTTTTGGATGAAAGTTGTTGGAGTACATTGCAGAAAATATGTCTGCTGCAGCTGGAAAGGCAAGTTATTTTGTTTTTGTTTAGTTGTTTCAGTAGTGTTTCACTCTCTGTGACCCCATTTGGGGTTTTCTTGACAAGGATACAAGAATGGTTTGCCATTTCCTTCTCTAGCTCATTTAATAGATGAGGAAACTGAGGCCAACAGGGTTAAGTGACTTGCTTAGGGTCACACAGCTATTAAGTGTCTGAGGCTGGATTTGAACTCAGGTCTTCCTCATTCCAGGACTGGCAATCAGTTTGCTGTGCCATAGAACTCTAAAAGCTAGGGTCCGAGAGTCCCTCCTTACATTCTAATTTCCAGCCTGAAGCACTTCACTGCCCAGCCCTGAATATTTGGTGTTTTTATTTACAAAGATTTTGTGGTTAAATTCACTGTTAATGTGGGAGGAAGGTTGTGAGGAAGAAAGGCAGCCATGGTTCACTGGACAGTCAGATAGAGGATCCTAGAAGAATCCTGTGACTGGAGCCTTGTTAGGGATATGAAGAGAACCCTCTTAGTGGTATAGGATGCCAAGTCTCATTTATCCTGTAGCTTGATGGATGCTTAAGGAGACTAAGAGGGAAAGTAAAAAAAATGGCAAAACTTATAAATAATTTTTAAATCTTATTAATGGTTTTAATATTTGCCATTGTAAGGAAAATAAAATAAATCGTCCTCCCATGGCCTAGAGGTAAATGATTTGATTTTTAAAGCTTGTGCCTTGAATCTAGTAACAGCACAAGTGAAAAGGGCAAAGTTTACAGGAATAGGTACTGATAATACATATAATGACATATACACACTATAGTTGGGAAGCAGGAACTCTGACCCAGAGGTTTCCCTGAAGAACAAAATAAACCCTATTAGGATTACGGCTATAAGGGAAGAGAATGAAGCAAGTGAAGATGAGGTATGGAAGCAGAGCCAATGGGAAGAGAGCCTCTGAGGTACCTCGCTAGTACCTCTAGGGATGCTACATTCTGAGGAGGAGCCAAGTAGAAGGCCTTTACCACCAAAGAACTTGAAAGGTTGTAGAAGTTTAGAGCAAGTTAATGAATCATTAGAAGAACTGTTAATGAGGGTGTGGTCTAATGGGGAAAATGTAGGTTTTTGTCAGGTGCAGAGTAAAATCAACTTGGAAATCTTACAGAGCCTTTGCCCTTGAAAAGTAGGCTGAACCAGTTAGTGGCCTTTTGTCTCTTTTTAGATAGCTAAAGTGGGTAGTTTTGCATACTTGGCCCCACAAAACTGAATTCACTATGCAGCTGGCTCCCTAATGGGCTCTGTGAAAAAGGGAGTGAAACTGATAACAATAACAATGATGATGATGAAGATGATGATGGGAGTGAAATTAATAATAATGATGATGACTATGATTATGAGAGCTGACATTTATATAATGCTTTAAGTTTTGCAAAGTGCTTTATATTTATGCTACTACATTTCATATCAATGACCTTGTGAGATAGGTGCTATTATTATCCTTCTTGTACAGAAGAGGGAACTAAGTGTTAGGTGGTTTAACTAAGGGACTAAGAGTCAAATGGTCAACAAAATCAAAAGAATGAAAAAATAGAAGAAAATGTGAGATATTTCATTGGAAAAACAATTGACCTGGAAAACAGATTGAGAAGAGATAATTTAAGAATTATTGTACTACCTGAAAGCCATAATCAAAAAAAGAGCCTAGACAGCATCTTTTAAGGAAAACTGCCTCAATATCCTAGAACCAGAAGGTAAAATAAAAATTGAAAGAATTCACTGATCACCTCCTAAAAGAGATCCCAAAATGAAAACTCTCAGGAATATTATAAGCCAAATTCCAGGGCTCCCAGGGCAAGAAGAAAATACTACAAACAGCTAGAAAGAAACAATTCAAATATTGTGGAGCCAGAATCAGGATCATACAAGATTTAGCAGCTTCCACATTAAAGAATCAGAGGGTTTGGAATGTTATTCTAGAAGGCAAAGGAGCTAAGATTACAACAAAGAATCCAGCAAAACTGGGTACAATCTTTCAGTGGGAAAAATGCATATTTAATGAAATAGAGAATTTTTAAGCATTCCTGATGAAAAGACTAGAGTTGAATAGAAAATCTGACTTTGAAATACAAGACTCAAGAGAAGCATAAAAAAGTTAAATATGAAAGAGAAATAAGGGAATAAGTAAGGTTAAACTGTTTACATTCCTATATGGGAAGATGATACTTGTAACATCTAGGAACTTTATCCTTATTAGGGCAGTTAGAAGAAGTATACATAGCACAGAGGCACAGGTGTGAGATGACTATGATGGGATGATTTAAAAAATAAAATTAGGGGGCAGCTAGGTGGCACAGTGTACAGAGCACTGGCCCTGGACTCAGGAGGACCTTAGTTCAAATTGAGCCTCAGACACTTGACACTTACTAGCTGTGTGACCCTGGGCAAGTCACTTGACCCAATTGCCTAGCAAACAATAACAAAACAAAAACAAAAACAAAAAAATAAAATGAAGGGGTAAGAAAGAGGGATGTACTGGAAGACGAAGGAAAGGAGAGGAAGAATGGGGAAATTATTTTACATAAAAGGGGTGTAAGAGGAAGAGCTTTTACAATAAAGAGGAAGATGGTTGGTGTTTGTGGGCAATGCCTGAATCTTACTCTCATTAGCATTGACTTAAACAGGAAATAACATACACACTCAATTGGGTATAGAAATCTGTCTTACACTATCATTACAGGAAAATAGGAGGGGAGGAGAAGAAGAAGAAAAGGAGGAGGGCTGATAGAAAGGAGGGTGGGTTAAGGAAGGCAATGGTCAGAAGGAAAACAGACTTGAAGGGGGGCAGGGTAAAAAATGAGAGAAGGATAAACAGGGAGAAAAATAGGACGGAGGGTAACACACAGTTAATAATCCTAACTGTGAATGTGAATGAGATGAACTCACCCATAAAATGGAAGCAAATAGTAGAATGGATTAAAAAAAACAGAATTCTACAATATGTTGCTTACAACAAACACACCTGAAACAAAGGAACATGCACAGAATAAAAATGAGGGCCTGGAGCAGAATCCATTATGCTTCAGCTGAGGTAAAAAGAGCAGAGATAGCAATCATGATCTCAGACAAAGCAACAGCAAAAAACAGACTAAATTAAAAGAGATAAGCAGGGAAAAAGTACCTGAAACAATTAAATAATACCAATACTAAACATATATTCACCAAATGGCAAAACATCCAATTTCTTAAAGAAAAAGTTAAATGAGTTACCAGAGGAAATAGACCATAAAACCATACTATTGGAACTCAACTTTCCTCTTTCAGAACTAGATAAATCTAACCATAAGATACATAAGATGTTAAGGAGATGAATAAAATTTTAGAAAAGTTAAATATAATAGAATTCTGGAAAAAACTGAATGGAAATAGAAAGGAGTATACCTTTTTCTCAGCTGTACATGGCACATTCACAAAAACTGACCATGTTTTATGACATAAAAACCTCACAACCAAATGCAGAAAAGCAGAAATATTAAATGCCTCATTTTCAGATCATAATGCAATAAAAACTATATTCAATGAAGGCCTATGCAAACATAAACTGAAAATTAATTGGAAACTAAATCATCTAATCCTAAAGAACGAGCAGGCCAAAGAATAAGTTGTAGAAAGAATAATTTCATTAAAGAGAGTAACAACAATGAGACAACATACTAAAATTTATGGGATGCAGTCACAGTAGTACTTAGGGAAATTTTCTATCTCTATTAGCTTACATCAATAAAATAGAGAAAGATCAGATTAGTGAGCTGAGCTTTCAATTAAAAAATTAGAAAAAGAACAAATTAAAAATCCCAAATTATACACCAAATTGGGAATCCTGAAAATCAAAAGACTGATTAATAAAATTGAAAGTAAGAAAACCACTGAACTAATAAATAAAACAAGGCACTGGTTTTATGAAATAACAGAACAAAACAAAACAAAACACACACACACACACACACACACACACACACAAAACCAAAACCAACAACCCAATAAAATAGATAAACCATTGGTTGATTTAGTTAAAAAAGGAAGAAAATGAAATTGTTAGTATCAAAAATAAAAAGGGTGAATTCATCAATGAAGGTGAAATTAAAGCGAGTATTAAGAGCTATTTTGCCCAACTGTATATCAAGAAATCTGACAATATAAGTCAAATAGATGAATATCTACAAAAATATAAATTTCCCAGACTAACAGAAGAGGAAACAGAATACTTGAATAACCCTGTCTTAGAAAAAGAAATTGAACAAGCCATTAGTGAGCTCCCTAAGAAAAAATCCCCAGGACCAGATGGATTCCCAAGTGAATTTTACCAAACATTTAAAGAAAAATTAATTCTAATACTATATAGTATTCTTTGCCTGTTTTTCCAAGTAGTTTAATACTATGTAAACTACTTGGAAAAACAGGCAAAGAAGAAGTCCTACCAAATTCCTTTTACAAGACAAGTGGCACTGATACGTAAACCATGAAGAGCAAAAACAGAGAAAGAAAATCATAGACCAATTTCACTAATGAATACTGATGCAAAATTTTTAAATAAAATATTAGCAAGGAGATTACAGCAATATGTCACAAAGATCATACACTATGACCAGGTGGGATTTATCCCAGGAAAGCAGGGTTGATTCAATACTAGGAAAACTATCAGTGTAAATGAACATAACAATAACAAAAACAATAAAAATCATATGATTATCTCAACAGATGGTGAAAAAGCTTTTGGCAAAATACAACAGTTATTCCTATTAAAAACACTAGAAACCACAGGAATAAATGGAGCTTTCCTTTAAATGGTAAGTAGTATCTATCTAAAACCATCAGCAAGCATTATCTGTAATGAGGATAAGTTAGAGGCCTTTCCAATAAGAACAGGGATGAAGCAAGGATGCCCATTATCACCACTATTATTTAATATTGTTCTAGAAATGAAAACTATAAAAATAAGACAAGAAAAAGAAATTGAAAGTATTAGAATACCCAATGAGGAAACAAAACTATCACTCTTTGCAAATGATGATGGTATACTTAGAAAATCCTAGAGAATCAACTAAAAAGCTAGTTGAAATAATTAACAACTTCAGCAAAGTTGCAGGATATAAAACAAACCCATATAAATCATTAGCATTTCTATATGTTACCAACAAAGTCCAGCAGGAAGAGATAGAGAAATTTCATTTAAAATAACTATAAACAATATAAAATACTTGGAAGTCTACCAGCCAAGACAAACCCAGGTATTATATGAACACAATTACAAAATACTTTTCACACAAATAAAGTAAGATCTAAACAAGTGGAAAAATATTAATTGATCTTGGGCAGGTTGAGCCAATATAATAAAAATGACAATCCTATCTAAATTGATTTATTTATTCAGTGCCACAGCAATCAAACTACTGAAAAATTATAGAGTTAGGAAAAATAACAACAAAATTCAATTTGAAGAACAAAAGGTATTATCAAGGGAATCAATAAATGTGAAGGAAAATAGCCTAGCTATACCAGACCTCAAAATATATTATAAGGCAGTAATCATCAAAACAGATTAATCTGGTACTGACTAAGAAACAGAGTGGTAGATTAGTGGAATAGATTAGGCACACAATACACAGTAATAAATGACTATAGTGATCTAGTGTTTGACAAACACTTGTCTTTGGGACAAGAAATCCTTATTTGATAAAAACTGCTGGGAAAACTATAAAGCAGTTTGGCAGACACTAGTTATAGGCAGTTTCCTCATGTGTAAAATGAGTTGGAGAAGGAAATAGCAAACTACTCCAGTATCTTTGCCAAAAAAACCCGAAATGGGGTCATGACGAGTCAGACACGATTGAAATAACTGAACAAGGTATAGGCATCTAGGTGACACAGGCCTGAAGTCAGGAAAACCTGAGTTCAAATATGGCCTCAGACACTTACTAGTTGTGTGACCCTGGGCAAGTCACTTAACCCTGTTTGCCTCAGTTGCCTCATCTGTCAAATGAACTGGAGAAGGAAATGGCAAATCACTTTAGTATCTTTGCCAACAAAACCCCAAATAGGGTCACGAAGAGTTAGATACAACTGAAATAAAATAAAAAAAAAAAAGGACACAATTACAAGGTATAGACCAACATGTCATACCATATACTGAGATAAGGTCAAAATGGGTACGTGATTTAGACATAACTATCATAAACATATTAGTGATGAAATTATTTGTTAGGATCCTACTTGTTATGGGATGGATAAGGGAAGAATTTATGACCAAAAAAGAGACAGAGGGCATTACAGGATATAAAATGGATAACTTGATTATATCAAATTAAAAAAAGTTTTTGCACCAAAAAACCCAATGCAACCAAGATTAGAAGGGAAGCACAAAACTAGGAAAAAAAATCTTTATGGCAAATTTCTTGGATAAAGACCTCATTTCTGAAATACATAGAGAATGGAGCCAAATTTATAAGAACATGCGTCATTCCCCAATTGATAGATGATCAAAGTATATGAACAGGCAGTTTCAGAAGAAGAAATGAAAGCTATCTATGGTGATACAAAAAAATGCTCTAAATCACTACTGATTAGTGAAATGCAAATTAAAACAACTCTGAAGTACCATCTCATACCTATCAGATTGGCTAATATGACAGAAAAGGAAAATGACAAATGTTAGAGGAGATGCAGAAACACTAATGCACTATTAGTGGGGTCGTGAACCATTCTGGAGAGCGATTTGGAACTATGGCCAAAGGGCTATAAAACTGTTCACGCTCTTTGACCCAGCAACAGCACTACTATGTCTGTATCCCAAAGAGATTTTTTAAAAAAGAAAAAGGACCTATATATACAAAGCAGCTCTTTTTGTGGTGGCAAAAAATTGGAAATTGAGAGGATGCACATCAATTGCAGAATGACTGAAGAAGTGGTGGTAAATGTGATGGAATACTACTGTGCTATAAGAAAGCAGGATGCTTTCAGAAAAACCTGAGAAGACTTATATGAACTGATACAAAGTGAAATGAGCAGAACAAGGAGAACACTGTGTATAGTAACAGAAATATTTTATGACAATCAACTGTGAATGACTTAGCTATTCTCAGCAATACAATGATCCAAGACAATTCTGAAGCACTTATGATAAAAAATGCTATACGCTTCTAGAGAAAGAACTGATGGTATCTGAATGCAGACTGGCATACTTTTTTACTTTATTATGTCTTGGTCTTTTTTGGGTCTGCATTTTCTTTTGTATTATGGGTAACATGGAAATGTTTTGCACTGGAATAAGGTTTAAGCTGGTGGCCTAAAACAAATTTCTGCCCAATTGTTTTTGAATTTACACAACAGTTCTTGTCCTGTGTCCTAGTAATTTATAATGTAATCTACCAAAAATTGGGCTATTGTTTTGATTGTTTCTGTTTCTTGATTAACTAGTTTGTTCCAATGATCTACAAGTTCATACTTCAGTGTGAACTAGTTTTGATGACTATGGCTTTATAATTTTGTTTAACAAGATAGCTTGGGTACATATCAGTATAACTAGATGAAATGTAAAGGATGTTCTGTGGCCAGTTAGACAGAAGAGTCTAATTTAAGTTTCTATTCACTTATTTCCTAATGAGAAACAGTTCAATAGAGTATAGTTCAGTGTTTGGTAAACTGAAATATATAAACTACTAGGGAAGGCGGGGGTAGAACTGCTAAGAAGACTTCAAAGCAGTTTGGCAGGAAATAGATTTAGGCCATAAATTTACACTATTTGATAATGATAATAACCCCCACTTAGATAAAAGATACCATAAAAAATGAGAGGTGGAATAAGATCTATGGTTAGAGATAGATTTTTTTAACTAAGTAAGGATTTGACGGGATTGTAAAAGATAAAATAGTCCATTTCAATTACAAAAGATTAATAGTTTTCGCACACATAAAATCAGTATAGTTAGAATAAGAAGAGAAACCATCAAGGGGAAAAAAGAAATCTAAAATATAGAAGGAATTGACCCAAGACCAAATGCCATTCTTTCAATGGATAAGTGGTCAACAGCTATGAACAATTTTCATTTTTTTCTTTTTTCTTTTCTTTTCATTTACTGATTTCTCCCCTCCCTATTCCCTCTGCCATCTACTGAGAAAGCAAGATAAAACTCATTACAAATATGAAGATATGCAAAACTAATTTCTGCATTAACCATGTTCTGGAAAAACAAAACGAAACAAAAACAACAAAAAAAAAGAAAGAAAAAAAGTGCTTTAATCTATATTTTGAGTGGATCAGTGCTCCGTGTGGATGTAGATAGCATTTTTCATGATGAGGCGGGAATTGTGATGGATCATTGTATTGATCAGAGTTACCAAGTCTTTCACAGTTGATTATCTTTACAATATTGCTGTTACTGTGTAAGTTATTATAAACAATTTTCAAAAGAAGAAATGTAAACTGGCAACAAACATGAAAAAAATGCTGCAAATCACTAATAATAAAATGAATGCAAATTAAAATCACTCTGGTTTCACTAAAGCATCAAATTAGCAAAGATAATAAAAGACATAAGTCGTCAACATTAGAGTAATTGTGGGAAGATAGACACATGAAGGTACTGCTGGCAGAATTGTAAACTGGTCACACCATTCTGGAAAACAATTTGGAATCTCACTGAAAGAGTAACCAAAATGTTTGACATTTGATTCAACATCATTCTCTGCTGGTCATATACTCTGAGGAGATTAAAGACAAGGGAAGATATTCCCATATCTACCACAATATTAATATAAACAGGAACAAAAAAAAATAAAAACAAAATAGGTACCGTGAATTATGGAATAGCTTAGCAAATTGTAGTATGTGTAATGGCTTGTTACTATGGCATAAGTAATGACAAATATGAGGAATTCAGAGAGCCTTGGAGAGACATGTATGAACTAATACAGAACAAAGAAAGCAACACTAAGAGAATAATATGCACAATGATGGGAAGTAAAAAACAACACTAAAATATCAGACCTCTGTTCAGAGCAATGATCAATCTTAACTCTAGAGGACTTAAGATGGAACACCTCTCTCCTAGAAGTAATAGACTCTAGGTATGGAATGAAGCATGTGTTGTCGGACATGGCCACTGTTCAAGATTATTTTGCTCAATTACACTTTTTTTTGTAACAGTGGAGGTTTCTACTAGGGGATGGCAGGATACCAGGAGCAACAATGATATTTTAAAAACCATCAAGAAAACATTTTAAAGAACACTAAATGTCACTAGAATTCTGGATAACACAATGACCAGGTCCAGAGGTTTGATGAAGCATAATTCCCTCCTCTCAATAAAGAGGAGGTAGACCGCAGTTGGAGAATGCTGCCTATGCTGTTAGATATGTTTGACTGGTAGGTTTGTTTCTTAAACGTTTCCCTATTACAAGGTGAGGTACCAAGGGAGGAGCATTATTGGAAAGTGACAGTGATGAAAAAACCCCCACTAAAATCAGCACATTAAAAATAAACTACGAACAAAATAATCTCACTTCTTTAAACTGTTACATTTTCTATTCTAAAATAACCAATTCATTAGATTTTTCCATGAAGAAATGGATGTTCCAACTAATAGAATGTATAAGATTTTACTAACCACAGTCTTCATTTTGAGAACCAATAATCCTGTGCTTAATTTGGCAGTACATGTACTAAAATGTGATCAATACGGGTATGATTAGTAGAACTACTTACCCTGGTCATTATACCTAGATAGATCAGTTTGGTTGATATAGAGGTCATGATCACTGTCTAGTTCCCAGAATTTACAGTAAATTACATAGAAGTGTTCATAGGAGAAGTAATCTGTGATTTGATTTATATCTTCTTCTTCTTCCAAAAGGGCTAAAGTCTGAAATTATGAACAGAAGGAGAAATTTATTGTAAAATCATGAAATAGAAGCTTTAGTTAATATAGGAAAAGCCCGAAGACTTTATGACAATTTTTTATTATAGTGACTTTATAATAATTCACATTTATATAGTATTTTAAGGTTTGCAAAGGGTTGTAGATACATTCTCTTGGTTTGGTCCTCACAATAACCCTGTGAGGTAGGAGTTATTATAATTTGATATCTTTATGAAGAAGATTGAGAAAATAGCTAATTTAACAAATTTTGCACCAGTAGTGTATAAGCACCTACTATGTGCTAAGGACTTTTTTTTAGGTTCAGGGGATACAAAAGTGAAAAATAACACCGATTTTGTTCTCATCAAATTATAATCTAAAAGAGAGGATCATGTTCTGGATCCAAAACAGACCCCTTTCATTGTGACACCACTTTTCAGAGCCTACAGGAGTGTCTATGTGTCAAATGAAGTCATTATGCCAAACTTTTCTGACTCTGTTTCACCAATGTAGACAATGGAGAGAGTTTCTGAGTAGAAGAATGACACAATGAGAGGAATACATTCAGACCAGAGTATGAAGGATAGATGGGAGAAGGTACAGCCCTGCTCACTGGTTCACCCTTTCTGTTCAGTTGTTTCTGACTCTTCATGACCCCATTTGGGGATTTCTTTGCAAATATACTACAGTGATTTGCCATTTCCTTCTCTAGTTTATTTTACACCTAAGGAAACTGAGGCAAACAGGGTTAAATGACTTGCCCAAGGTCACACAGCTTGTTAAGTGTATGAGGCCAAATTTGAACTCAGGAAGATGAGTCTTCCTGATTCCAAGCCTGGCACTCTATCCACTGTGCCACCTAGCTGGCCTTGCCTTGCCCCATCTCCAGGTCTGTACATGTATAGTAGTCACCAAAATGAGCAGTCACTCCAGATGGATGATACACATTTTCAGAGTAAATAGGACAAGAAGGCTGTTGGACCTGTAAATGCAGACTGAGATGACATTTGTTTTGTGATTAATACCTTAAAGCTTTTTCTTTGGGAAATTTTTCAATTCCTGCTCCCCACCCCCTCAACCTCCATCTACACTGCTGCTGCCCCTCCTTAGAAAAGTCTGTGTACTCCCTAAACCTGAGCAGTCCTGAGCAGTCCCTATTTGAAGTGCAGGAACTCAGGCTTGATTCCAACGCTCAATCAGGACATACTTTGGTGCTTCCTGGAGAGTCTATGTAGGGTGACAGTATATGTGGACAAGAACTGAGAGAGAGAGAGATCTATTTGTTAGCTGGGAAAGGTGTCTAATTTTTTTAAAGAGAAGACCTGTTTCAGGGGTGTTTAGTTTGTCTGGTTTCCATTTTAAGTTTTTTTTTTCTTTTTCTTTTTCTTTTTTTTTCTTTTCTTTTTTTTTTGTTGTTGAGGCAATTAGGGTTAAGTGACTTGCCTAGGGTCACACAGCTAGTAAGCGTCAAGTGTTTGGTCTGAGACCGGATTTGAACCTCCTGAGTTTATGAAGGGAAGGCTCCTATAAGAAAGACTCTGGTCCTCCTGACTCCAGGGCTGGTTCTCTATTCACTGCGCCACTTAGCTGCCCCAGGGTTTTTCTATTAGGGAACTTGTGACCTTTTTATGGGGTCTTTGTCACACAAGTATAAGTATGGCTCTGGGGAACTTTAATAGATTATAAGCAACAGAACTGAACCACATGGTATAGCAGTTAACAAAGCCCATGTCACCTTGGGCTACATTAAGAGGGGCACAGCTTCTAGGAACGGGGAACTGTACCCTGCTTCTATCAGGCCTCATCTGGGGTACTGTGTTTGATTTTGGAAATGATGATTTAGGAAGGACATTGATAAGTTAGAGAGTGTCCACAGGAGGAAAACCAGGGTAACAAAGGGCCTCAGTTTTATGTCCAATGAGAACTGAAGGAACAGGGTATGTTTAGCCTGGAGAAGAGGCAGCTCAGGAGGCATATGATAGCTGTCTTTAATTATCTGAAAGATTATGTGTCAGAAGGATTAGATTTGTTCTTCTTGGTCCTAGAGGGCAGGGCCAGGAATGATGGGTGAAAGCTGCAAGGAGGCAAATTTAGATTTGATTATCAGGAAAAGCTTCTTAAGGAGATAGTAGGTTCCCCTGGGTTGGGGGGGGTCTGCAAGTAAAGGCGAGATGACCATTAGCCAGACATTGGAACAGGTAGTCCTTTTGTTATGGGTCTGGACTAGATAGCTGCTCCCACCTCTCAAATTCTGTGATTAGATCTCTCAGTTGTTAGTGCCCTACCTCTGATTGCTTTTTATGTTCTTTGCATACATTTTGTGTTTTCTTATCTAGGTACACATTGTTTCCACCCTGGAGAATAGAAGGTCCTTGAGAAAAGGGGCTGTTTCATTTTTTTTTGTCTCCCCCCCCAACTTTGTAGCCCCAACACCTAGCATAGGACCTGGCTCACAGCAGGTGCTAAATTCACACTAAATTGAATTTTGACAAATTGTAACATCATGTCCCATCTAATAAGATGGACCAGGGAAGTTGGCTGTCTGAATGGAGGCAGGAAGCCCAGGTACTACAGTATCTTCTCCAGCAGAAACCTAAAAATTGCACTAGACTGAATAATCATCAAGAAATTCAACTAGAAAATACAGTAAATAACTTCATTCATGACAGATCTGCACAAAAAAATCAGTTAGAAACCCAGTGACAATGGAAAAGAGACTTGACAGAAAAGTCAGTGCCATCCCAGGCAAATCAGACAGCAGTCTTGAGAAAAGCAACCCAGCGACAGACAGCCTAGAGTCTTCAAGGCTCTGTATCTGGAGGGAGTTTATGAAGGGAAGGCTCCTATGGGAAAGACTTAGGGGAAGTCAGAACGGACATTGGAAGCCATCAAGAACACCAACAACTAGTACTGTACTTCAGTGCTGGGATTAGGACACTTCTGGCCCAGGGGCTCCAACGTCCCTAGCACCCTGTGTGGAATTACCATAGAGAGCTCTGAAAATCAAGCACTCTGAACCTCACAGACACAAGGGAGCCTAACCCTGGGATGCAGAGCTCAGCAGAGGAACTCAGGTCACTGCATGTTAAGACTAAACAGAGTTAACCATCTCTCTCAAGACTTAGGGTGGAGTCTTGCCCTGGCACAAAGTCTTAATTTAAGAACTAAGGTTGGGAGATATGAATAAACTAAAAAAGACATTGGCAGTTATAAAAAAAATTATTGTTAAATTCAGAGATACCTAAAAATTCAACCTAGGAGGACAGAATAACTCCACAATTAGAAATAGACACTCCAAGAAAAAATGGATTTTCCATAAGGACTATATAAGTACCTAGAAAAAATTATGAGAGAAAAAAAATGAGATGCCTTTTTTGGAATGGCTCTGCAGCCAAAGAGCCTCCTCTTTATCACAATGATAGCTGATCAGAACCAGTCACAGAATGTCTATGCATGTTGCACAGTTTGTCCTTCCAAGGTACTTCCCTCATGTGTTTTTGTGAGTCTCTCAGAAGCAGCTCCCTAGCTTCCTCCACATGGAGAGATGCCATCTTCTTCCTGGTGTCTTTCATGTGGAGATGTGCCACATCCCCATTATGCAAGTATTTCTGATGAAAATACCAGAACTCAATAGGAACTTTGAAATATAAACATGAAAGACCAGAGAAACCTAGAAAGGTAAATTTATTTGAGCAACTGAAAGGAATTATATGATGCTGTAGTACTAACATTCTAATAAAGGGAGAAGAAATAAATGTTCCTCCTGAACCGTAAGGTCTTCAAAGGGCAGTTAGGGAGTTAAATACGAAAAAGAGAAGTCTCAGGGATGAATTGTTCTCTTCTGATGGCTTTAAAGGAGGAAAGAAAAGAAAGGGCAAAAGGAGTAGAGTAGAATAATGAAAGAGGATATACTAAGTATATTGTTTTCTTTACTTATTTCACTCTGCAGAAGTTCATATACATATTTCCATACTTCTCTATATTCATCACATACATAATTTATTTTTAGTTTTTAACATTCACTTCCATAAGATTTTGAGTTCTAAATTTTCTCCTCCTCCCTCCCCTTCCCTAAGACAGCATGAAATCTGATATATGTTCTGCATATATTCATATTGAACATATTTTCACTGTAGTCATGTTGTAAAGTCATGTTATAAAGAAGGATTAGAACCAATGGGAGAAACCATTAGAAAGAAGAAACAAAAAAAAAAAAAAGAGAGAGCAAATAGTATGCTTCCAACTGCATTCAGACTCCATAGTTCTTTCTCTGGATGTAGACAGCATTTTCCATCATAAATCTTTTGGAGATATCTTAGATCCTTGCATTGCTGAGAAGAGCCAAGTCTATCAAAGTTAGTCATTGCACAATGTTGCTGTTACTGTGCATCATTTTTTATAACACAGTAATTTTTCATCACATTTAGGTACCACACTTTGTTTAGCCATTACCCAGCTGGTGGACATCTACTTTGTTTTCAATTCTTGGTGATCACAAAAAGTGCTGCTATACATATTTTGGTGTATACAGGGACTTTCTTCTTATCAATGGCTTCCTTGGGGTACAAGCCCACTAATGGAGTCTCTGATTTAAAGGTATGAAAGAGTATGTTTTTTGATTCTCTTCTTCTAGGTTGTCCTTCAATTCTGTGCATTTGCATTCCCAATCTATTGTTTTCTTTTGATTCTTTGTTGAGACTTGCAATCTCAGATTCCAGTTTTTCTATTTTGCCCATTATTTTTTGCTGTGCAGGTAGGTCATAAATTCTGCTCTCACAATTCTCATTTCTCCCTTGATCCACTTAGAAACAGTATATTGTGGTTCTATGCTCTCCTCTCATTCCACAGGATCCTCTGTTTCATCAAGTGTTGGATCATCTTCCTTTGTTTGCAATATTTATTCATAGATGCCTGAATGAATTTACTATACCTGAAGGTCATATTTCCTTCTGTTGTTAATGATTTCCCTGTTGATTTATCTGGTTATGTTCAAGGTCTTTGAGTTTTCTCCTTCCTGAAATCTTTGGTAATTTCAGACCCCCCCTCCCAGATTTTCCCTTATTTACTTTCTGACTATCCCCTTCTGATGGTGGTTTACTTAGGGACTGGATTTCAAAGCATTTCAGCTTCCTCTTATGCTGGGCAATTCATGGTTCACAAGCCTAGTTCTTTGTCCCAAGTGCAGTTATAATTGCCCTCAGCTGGATGCTGTGCTCTCTCCCTCAGGCTTTGTGAAGTGCTCCACACTCTCTGCCTCACCCACCTCCTGCGTCCTTTTCCCTGGTGTCCTATCCTGCTCCCTGTTTTCCTCAGTTCTCTGGCCCAGCACTGGCAGTTCAGAGTGCTGCCACACTGGTGCCAGGGGGTAGTCCTTCCTTGCACCAGCAGTTCAGAACTTTGCTGTGTTGGTGCTATGGGGTTGTGGGCCCCGGCACTGGAAGCCTGGAGCTATTGGAAGTACTGGTGGTACGATGCTGCAGTCTCCAGCAGGTTTCTGTTCCTGCTGCAGCTCTGCTGGCTCTCCGTTATGACACCGGCAAACTTCTGCAGCTTGGAACTGGAGTCTCCACAGCCATGGAAAGAATGAAGGGGATATAGGATGTAGGGGTGAGTCTGTTATAAACCTACGTTAGGTCTTTGAGTCTTCTAGTGCATCCTTGCTGCTAGTAGGTGGGGGAGAGGTGCTAAATGACTTCAGTATGAGTGGGCATTAAGATTGGTGTTTTGGTTTTTTTCACCTTCTTCTGAATTCTGGGTATCTTATACCAAGGAAACAGCTGAAGTTGCTTTATCTTTGATGTATAATTTCCATTTTAGAGAGGTTTGAGAGGTAATGAAGGGGCAGCTAGGTGGCACAGTGGATAGAGCACCAGCCCTGGAGTCAGGAGGACCTGAGTTCAAATCTAGTTTCAGACACTTGACACTTACTAGTTGTGTGACCCTGGGCAAGTCATTTAACCCCACTGCCTAGGTGCCCCCCCCCCCCCAAAAAAAAGAGAGAGAGAGAGGTTATGGAGATCAGAGAAAAGGTCTAGTCTTCTATATTTGTTTGCCCATATGACCCAGAAGTCTCAGCTATTTTTCTTAAAAATTTGAATCTGTTTCCTCTATATCTTAGAAATAAAACCTTTATCAAAGAAATTCATTGCAAAGTTTTTTATTTTTCCCATTTACCTGCATCTCTTTTAATTTTACCTGCATTAGTTTTATCTGTGCAAAAACTATTTAATTATATGAAACTGTCATTATTCATTTTATCTTCTGTGATGCTCTCTATTGTCTGGTCATGAACTCTTTCCCTATTTAGAGATCTGAATGGAAAGAGATCCGATAGGTAACTTCTTCCTTGCTCCTCTAATCTGTTTACAAGGCGCTCTTTAAGTCTAAGTCATGTAATCATTCGGAATTTATTTTGGTATATGGTGTGAGATGTTTGTTTATATCTACTTTCTTTCAGACTGCTTTCCAGTTTTTCCAATAGTTTTTTGGCAAATAATAATAATAGCTAGCATTTACCTAGTGCTAACATTTGCAAAATACTTTACATGTATTGTCTCATATGATCTTCACAATAACTCTGAGAGGTAGGTTATTATCCTCATTTTACAGATCAGGAAACTGAGGCTAAGAGACGTTAAACGACTTGCCCAGAGTCACACAGACAGTAGGCATCAGGGCAGGATTCAAATTTGGGTCTTCCTGACTCCAGCAGTTCTAGAATTCTGGACAATGCTGGATATGTTGCACAGTGAATAACATAAACAAAGAATAGTAAGTTCTTGCTCTAACAGCTGGAATATTTGTGTTGAGCAAATACTAGGCTACTGTGCTTGAATGCTTCTATATATTGTATATCTAATCTATTCCACTTAGGTTTTAGAGAATCTTGAGAAAACTTGTATGTTCTGATGCAGAATGAACTGAAGAGGGCAATTTATATAATAACATGGTAAAGATAAACAACTATGAAAGACTTAAGAATTCTGATTATAGCTGTGAGCAAACAAAAAAGACTCCAGAGAATGAAGATGAAGCATGCTATATACCTCCTGAGAGATGATGGGCTGAAGGTACAGAATTTTACTCAGAGTTCAACTTGTGTTAAGTGATCTTTTCATTTATGTTGTTTCAGTTATTGTATATATTGTTCCCTTGGTTCTCCTTACTTCACTCCATTACCAATTCACACAAATCTTTTTTTAAAATTAATTTATTTTAAACTTACATACAAAAACTTAAATATACAATAATAAAAGAAAAAGAAACATATCATAAACTTAAATACAAAATAAGAAAAAAAAAACCTTGCCATGTACACAGCAGAACATAAGAGAGGATTGAAAATATATAGCAATAAATTTACATTTCAAGAAAACCTATATAATAAATACTATACACTGTGTTCAGAGCTGTCCATCTTTTCTTTGTTTCCTTGTAAGTTTTCTTTTGTTCTCTGTTGTGCACTTTTTACTTTGTTATTTTTCTCCCCTTTCCTCTACCCCTGCCAACTCCCTCACCCCTACCTCCACTCCCAAGAAGGTACAATTAAGCATAGATATATTTATACACACACACACATATACATACATATATACATATGCAAACATACATACACATATACACACAAAGATATATAAATGCATATACACATACATACATACACTTACATATACTCAGATATCTATAATCATACTCATATGTAGACAGACATTCATATGCATCTATGTAAGATTGTACTATATTTATTTGTTCTCTTTCTCTGAGGGTGGATAACCTCTTCCTTCACAAGTCCAAGTTTTTCCATATTTTTCTAAGTCTACCAACTTGCCATTTTCTATACCACTGCAATATTCCATCCTTATATTGTCTGATTATTTTAAATAGTCTAAAACAATATTGATTAATATGCTGACATATTGTGTAGTTTCTCCACTTTTCTCTTATGATTAAATCTCTTTTAGCTTTAACTTTGTCTGAGATGATTACTACCCCTGTTTTTTTCCCTAATAAATTCTACTCCTGATCTTTATTTTATGTTTGTATATCTCTTATTTTTTATAACTCCTGACTCCTCTACTTTACTTCTACCCACTACGTTGTCTTCCTATTACTTAACCTATCTCCCCTCCAAGGATCCCTCCCTTATCCTCTCCCCACTCCCTATCCCCTTAAGCTTTTTATTTCTCTCTGAATTTGGAAGACTTTTATACCCTTCTAGATATATATGTATTGTTCCCTCTTAAACCCATTCCCTGTGAAAGTAGGGTTCCAGAATATCAATCCTCCTCCCCCATCTAATTCTTCTGTGTTAGTTCTTCCTCTCACACCTCATTTTTACAAAATAATTCCTCTTTTTACCTGTTCCTGAACAGTTTCACTTTTTAAAATCATATCATCCAATCCCAATTACTAATAACAATCTTAGACATATGTTTTACATTTCCTCATATAAAAGGTAAATTGTCCTTATTTAGTCCCTTGTAATTAGTCTTTGATATGTTCCTTATATTTCTCTTGGATCTTATATATTAAATCTTTTATTAAGTTCAGTTTTTTTTTGTAAACAAAATCCTGAAAGTCTGACAATTCATTAAATGTCCACCCCCCCCCCCCCCCCCTCCGGATTACGCTTAACTCTGCTGGGTATGAAACTTTCGGCTATAACCCCAGTTCTTTTGCTCTTTGATATATAGTGGTTCAAGACCTGTAGTTTTTTAGTGTCACTGCCGTAAGGTCCTGTGTGATTCTAATTATGGCATTGCCATATTTAAATTGGTTTTTTTTTCTTGTTGCTCGTAATATTTTACCCTTGAGCTGGGTGTTTTGGAATTTGACTATTATATTCCTGTAGGTTTTCCTTGCAGAATCTCTTTCAGGTGGTGATTGGTAGAGTTTTTCTATTTCTACTTTTCCCTCTTGCTCTAATGCTTCAGAAGGACAACTTTCTTTCATTATTTTTTGTATTACTGTATTGATTCTTTTTGATCACAGCTGTCAGACAGTCTGATTATTCTTATGTTTTCTCTTCTTGATCTGTTCTCCAGATCAGTTGTTTTTCTTAAGGTGCTTCATATTCTCTTCTATTTTTCCATTCTTTATATTTTGTTTTATTATTTCTTAGTCTCATAACTTTGCTAGCTTCCCCTTGCCCAGTTCTAATGTTCAAGGAGTAATTTGCTTCCTTAATATTCAGGATCTCCTTTTCTAATTGGTTGACTTTCTTTTCATAATCTTCTTGTTTTTCTTGGATTATTCTTATATTTAAAAAAAAATTTTCCTCAATCTCTCTCATTTGATTTTTTTTTTCATTTGATTTTTAAAGTCTTTCTATGAGTTCTCTTTGGGCAGGTGACCATTTGATGTTAGTTTAAGAGAGGCTTTTTTTGCTTCAGTATCTCCTCTACCCAGTCTTCTCTATTCCCATAGTAACTTTCTATGGTTGGATTCTTTCTCCTTTGCCTGATCATTTTTTTATTTGTAGCAGCTTATTTTTGTAATCACCTCTAGTCCTGGGGATGGGATAATGTTGTCTCTGGCCTCAGGTCCTCCTTCAGTTCTTCCCTTTAGTTTGGAAGTGAAACCAAGAATTCCACCCTCCTCTAAGTGCCTACAGCCAGCAGCTTCTGGCCCCAATGCTTCTGCACTTGTCAGGTGTGTGCTGGTTCCTTCTTGCCCAGCGCCAGGTCTCAGCAGCATAGCTAGCTCTGGTGTTCCTTATTAGCAGTGGTTCTCTCAATCCTCCCTGACTCAGATGCCTGACTCCTGATACTGACTGGGAAGTGAGGCTCAGGCTACCTCCCAACCCAGTTAGCCCCAGGGCTTGCCTCTTGCTGTTTCAGCCTGGAGGTGTGTACTCTTCATAGGGACTGAACCTGGATCCTGGGATTTTCCTTCAGATCTTCTGTGACTGTCCCAGGAGAACCACTGTTCTGCCCCAGCTGCTCTATATTTGTTCTGAGGTGCTATATTATCTTGTTTGTGGGGGAAATCTGGAGAGCTTGGAATTTTCTGATCTACTCTGCCATCTTCCCAGAATCTTCTCCCTAGATCTTTCCACATTTCTCTGAATTCCTTGCTTTTGTAATTTCCTATTACACAATAATCTTTTTCACTTTAAACAAAAGTTTTAATTTAATGCTGAATGTCAGGGATATTATAAAGTACTTGTTGGACTGATGGCTTCTGAGGTCTCTCCTACCTATGAGATTTTATGATTCTGAGATTAGCCTGCCTACAATGTAAAGACATTATTCAGAATAGTGAGAAAACATAGTTGGAGATCCAGGATTAGGCTAGATTGAAGACAGATGCTGAGTGGATGTTGATTTGGTGGCTCTGTTGTCATTGATGAAGAACAGTTTGTTATAAAATTTTTGACAGATCTTTTTTATTTTTGTCCATCTATTGTCCTTTCAAGTCTAATCCTTAAAAACACTCCAGATAATCCTCAAATTATTAATATAAAGTAATAGTTATGGTGAAAAAATTGGGATATATACGTTCACTAAAGGAGTTAGCCACTGTTATGAAGGATGTAGATGGCAGAGTATACATTGAAGAGGAACTCAATGTAGAGGATAAAGTCTTGCAAATGACACTAAGCTGATTGTTTAAAATCCAGAAACTGCTAAATGTGATCCCTAATCACTCAAAAGAGTTCAGCCTAACCTTCTGTACAGGAAAAATCAAGTGAATGAGAATGGCTACAGTTCTTACTACTCTACATATCTGAATAGATAGATCATAGAGGTAGCATTTTGTATAAATACTGATGCTAGACAACAAACCAGGAATATAACAGGAAAAAGAGAGCAGTGTTTTCAATGACCCTAAACTTCTTCCTGAATCAAAGGCCCAGTCATCAATATATTTCTGGTGATGCAATATGGATGGTGAATCATGTAATACTATAGTCACCAAAAAGACAATGGAGAGGCATACAGTGGATTGTGTGTAAGACGCAACTTATCATCAACAAAGAGCTATGCCAAAGAATTATCACAAAGGATACTATCAGAGATTTTTCTGGCTAGAAAAGAGGTGGGCTGGTCACATAGTGCTAACTAGAGATAACTAAAGGACAACTTGTGTATACCATAGGTAACCGTGTGCTATTATGTCAAGAAATCTAGAGGAAAGGCCCTTACCATGTTAAGAAGATCCCATGTAGAAGCTTTATGGGAAATATGGGCAAGAGGTATTGATAGGTTATTATTTGCATTGTTTGAGGAATTATTGACATTAATGAGGCTATAGCTCTATCAAAGCATATCCTTCAAAACACCTTCCTTAAGGCAAAGGAGAGTATAATTACCCGTAGTCCAATATCAGCTGTATATACCCAAAGCATGTTTCCATATTTCTGTACATATATTTTAATTATAAATGTATTTTTCTTAGTTCAATTATTAATAGGATCCTTGAGGGAATGGTTTCTTCTCTTCTCAACTAGTGCCTCCCCTTGCCCCTGCATACCTTTGGATTTCATAACATTTAGCAATGTAATTTGTGAGTACTCAATTAATTATGATGATGTTGACTTTTCATTGTGTAAACAAAAATATTTATGTGAGTGTACCATAGACTTCTGACTGTGATGTGCCGTATCTGTTATAGATGCAGAAATGAACAAAATTATGTTAAGCTATGTTCATACTACAGCCTAAGATTAATTTAGCATATTTATTTACAATATGTTTCATTTTTCTTTTTACCGTAATATGAATAATCCCCTTATGTTTTTGATTTTTGTGTAGTTATTAACACTATTTATAGACAATAAGCACAGCCATTCACTGACACACTACAATAAGTGGGCATTACTCTAAACCTATGATTGCTTTGTTAAAATGCTCTAGCAACAATATGGACTTAATCCTTTCTCAAAAAAGATTTTGATGCATTTTTCCCTAGACAGGCCTAGAAGAGTGTGCATCAAAATGAATCTTCCATTAAATAAAAAGCTTCCAAGAGGATATGCTATTACATAAAGTGCTCTTTAAATCTGAAAATAAGTCATTGGCATACTTGCAAAAAGTTGCTTTTCCTTAGTTCCATCAAAGTGATTTTACCAGTCCAGGATCTGTTGACTGTGTAGAATATTCTCTGAATAACCTGTGATCAAAAATGAAAGCAAGATAATATTAAATACATGATTAAATATTAAAGGCTGTTCTATGAATTAAAACAACTGAATGTTTTAGTTAATTTTTTCAAAGTAATTTCTAGTCATATTAAATATGTTATTTTTGTACAGATTCCTCTTTTCCCAAATTACATATTTCTATCATATATATTGCTGAAGGAATAAAGAATCCAATACTATTTACATGCTTATCTTTCCCATGTTATTATATACATCAATGCTCTAGACTATCATTCATGTATTACATGCCTGAGTCATGAATGTAGGGAGGAAGATGAGTTAACAAGGATATATCTACTTATTAGTAGGTGGCAATCTAGATGAGGGGGGCATTATTCAGCTAGGTTTCTAGTCTTCAAGAATACTTTTATATGAAAATGTGGATTCCCTAATAAGAATTAAACATTTTAAGCAATAAGAGGTAGCATTGTGCAGTACAGAGCTGGCCCAGGAAGACCCTGGTTCAAGTGCTGCCTCTGTGACCTTGGGCAAGTCACTTAACCCCTCAGTACTCTAGGCAGCTGCGATTTTTAATGGTAGATGAAGTGCTAACCTACATTGGCTGCGAGCATTTTCTCATCCATGATTTATTCTATTAATAAAATCACAGGCCTAGTCTTTATCACGATCCTAAGTAACATTGTAGTTACAATCTAGTCTTTTATTTGGAATCAGCAGATATAAAATACTGGATAGGAGTTTGGGGATAAAGTATCGATTCAGAGGAGGGTTATCAGGGGTTGTATTTATTGGTACAAGGAGGGTATAAAGAAGGTGGGAAGATACCACACCTGTTTCAATTTTGTCTAGGGCAAAATTGTTATCCACTGAATCTACCTGATGCCCATTTGACTCAATAGAAGCAGTGCCTTAACAATTGCAGGGAAAATAACAGAAATTTAATTAGTTTTATATTTGATTGGATGCTATGATTTTTTTTGTAGTAGCCAAAGGTCTAATATTTCAATCTTATATCCCAGGTCACTGTGGTACCATGGGAATCATGGTACAATGTCAGAATAGAAGAAAAACTAAGAATGAGAAGATTTGGCATGTGACTGAGGCGCTCTAAGATTATTTATTTAAACAGGCTGGAGATGTCAAAAATGGGAAATGGATAAAAGAATAGCTATTGACAGTTTGTAACCATTTCCTATATAAAACTTTAATGTAAATCAGTAACGATAATGAAGAGCCCCAAATACCCTAGAAACTTCCTTTGCCAGCAAATAACTTCTCTGTGATAAGAAGATAAATGTAGAAGCCAAGGGCAACACTGCATTAGATCAAAAACTAATTTGTAAAATCTTACCTAGAAAAAATGGTTGATTATGAGCAGTACTTCAATGGATCAATGATCTCATCTGTATAGGTACTGCTTTCCACAGTGAAGATAAAAAACCCAACTGTGTCTGCTAGTTCTGTGAAATTCTTGTTAACTTCCTCAAATAAATCCTCTACAGGGGTCCACCAAACATGCTGTGGGGAGGGGTGTCCTTTCTCGATCTATTGTCAGTGCACAGACATCAATAAAGTATTCAAACTGTCAATTAGTTACCCCTCATTCTTACTACATGATCAAGCTACCTCCCTCTTTCATCATTCGTTTCTCTTATGACATCTTTGATGCCACTTCTGTGCAATTTCTCATCTGTAATACATTGAAGCCTCTTCACCAAACACCTCTCCATTATTCTTTGGGTGACTAACAACACTAATTCTTTAGAGACTGTGGAAATCTGTGATTCACAACAATGCTGTCTAACCAGAAATATACTGATGATGGAAAGATAGACATTTGTTTCAGAGAAAAGCTTGAGTTTATTAAAAGCACTGTGCATTTTACCAAATGTAATCCAGACTACTTTTTTCTTCCTATTCAATTATGGGCTCACTTCATTATATAATGGCAATGTTTGTCCAAGTTACATGTACTCATAAACCCGCTTTATGGATTGTTCATCCAATTACCTATTACAGAAAGAATAGCAGGCATTCCTCATCTACTTGTTTTTTCCCATATTGAACAATCAGACCAAACTTTTAAGTGATTACGGATCTTGTTTAGGAGGCTCAGCAATATTTGATTAACTATCATCTGTGAACAAGAAAATTTGGGTCAAGTACTGGACATCCTAATGATAATGGCAAACATTTTGGGTAACACTATTTTTTCTCTTTAAGGCAATTGGGGTTAAGTGACTTGCCCAGGGTCACACAGCTAGTTAAGTGTCAAGTGTTTGGTTTGAGGCCGCATTTGAACTCAGGTCCTGCTGACTGCAGGGCCGGTGCTCTATCCTCTGCACCACCTAGCTGCCCCTGGGTAACACTATTTTTTACCTCTGTTTTATGCTTTGCTTAATATTAACAGCTATAGGGCTGTTCAATAAAATAGCCATCTTACATCTTTCAAGGAATCTTATATAATTTTAACAATATATACTTAAATGCATATATACATACATCTACATATATACGACACATTGTTGAGGAAGAGCATTTAAGAGGCAATTTTGTTCTATTAAATCAAATGATTTTTTTGGGGGTGGGGAATAAACACTAAGCACAGTAGGATCTTGCATTCTGGATACTTTTTAGTTAATTTTATGATTGTAAAAGTATAGTCTATTGTAGAATATCGCTTGCAAAAGTCTGTGTATTTCCTTTTCACATATTCATCAAAGGAAGATGCGCTTAATGTTTGTATAGATTCTCATAAAAATTTGGTAGAAATAGGAAAATATGCATATAGGTTGGAGGTTATTTATATTTCTTCAGTCACTAAATTTTGGGTAAAAATAAATGCTGAGATTTTTTCCCAACATCTTTCACCCTTTCTCGGCTACCTTCTTCAATGCCTGCAAAAACTACACTCATCTCTTCTGTGTCTACTTGGGCTAGTTCAGCTATTTTTCCCACTTTTTTTTTTTAATACAATTTCTTCTTCCTTATGTACCATACCTGGGACTGTGATATTAGATTCCCACTAGAGTGGTTCCTCCAAACTTTATGGTGAAAAAGTTTTGTTTTAGGAGTCTATAATTGTTTCCATTTTTCATTTGCTTCTTGTTGTCTTTCCAATTTCCTTTTTTATTTTGGGGTGACTACCTAGTTGGGTCTCTCTTGAAGCTTTTTTTTAAACATGATTATCCTCAACAGCGTCTCACCGTTTAATAAGCAGATAATGTCCACAATTTTTTGCTACACTGCTTTGTAAGATTTTACAAGTGACTTTATATTCTAAACTGGTATTGCTCTTGTCTGCTATAACCCTCTACTTGGCAAGGAGATCAAGGGTTTGCTGGCTAAGGTGGCTTCTAGGCCATTTTGGCTTTCGTTTTATGACAACTGAAAATACAGAAAATATTAGTAAAGGCTGCGCTATACATATACTTTTACTTTTCTATCAAATCTTCATGAAAATAATCTACGTATATACTGAGGGTATCCTTGATGAAGCTATAAGAAGGGAGGGGGTAGGCTTTTGTAAACAATATTGTATAGCAGACCACATTTTTAGAGTCATACAGGTGACTATATGGTGCAGAGAACATAAAGATTTTGTTGTGCTTATTGTCTGTTGATTATAAAAAAGCCTTTGATTCCTTGGTGCAAAATGCTACCATTAAAGGCTTCTTTAAGAGAGGTCTCCAAGGCATATGTTAAATCATACACGATTCCTTGGTAAATGTAACAAAAGAAATAAAAAACCTTGATTATTAACTGAATTGCTGAAGGTGTTTGCCACTGTGGTGGAGGCACAGAGTCTAAATATTTTGAAGAGTTCTGTATGAAAGGTAGTTTTTGTGGCTAACATTGTACTTATAGCAAAGAGTCCTGGAATAATGCACAGGGTCCTAAATGAGATTCATAAGCATTCAAAACCCAACTATTTACAGAGGAAAAAACAAGTGGATGAATATTATCTCTTGGTTAAAGGTGTTCTTAGCCCGTAGTCTGTGAACTTGTTTTTTTTTTAAAAAAAAAAAGCTTTGATAATTGCATTTCAATGTAATTGGTTCCCTTTGTAATCCTATGTATTTTATTAAAATTTTATTTTGAGAAGGGTCCATATGCTTCCCCAGATTGCATGGCATGAAAGGGATGCATGGCATGAAAAAAGTCAAGAGTCCATCGAGACTATAACCTGCAGTTGGACAGACAACCCATAAAGCTGGATCATTAGTACACATAGCAAATCTTGGTCAGTTATTGTAGCTGAACAATGAATTGGGTCTAGAATTGAATAATAAGAAGGTGGGTTGGATGGAATTTGGGAAATTGTTTAGTTCTTTTAATTACTCCATGCTTTTCCCTACTTTTTTTTTTAACAAGTTATTATTTTTTTTGATGATGCCATATGGCAGCAAATAACACTTGATAGCTAGCATTTAAACAGTGCTTTAAAGTTGGCAAAGCTTTTTATATGTTATTATTATTGTTAACAGCTAACATTTACATAACATTCACTACATGCCAAGCAGTTTACAATGACTATCTCATTTGATCCTCATAACACCTCTGGGAGGGAGGTGCTACTATTACCTCGATTTGATAGATGAGGGAACTGAGGATGACAGAAGTTAAATGACTTGCCCAGAATCATAGAACCAGCAAGAGTCTGAGGCTGGATTTGAACTCAGGTCTTCTTGATTCCACGCCTAGTGCTACGTCCACTGTGATAACTAGCTGCTGCTTCATGGAATATTACAATCTCTAAGGGATCAAAACTGCAGATCACCTAGAGTAACTTAGAGATACATGGTGAGAAGCTACATACTGGCACCGATGAAGAATTAGCAAGGAAAAATGGCATAAAAAAATCTGTGAAATATACAGCTTGGGAAAGGAGATGGATCAGTTGTACAAGAAGATGAAGAATAATAAATGGATGGTCCACGTACTTGGCTGGTATCCAAGAGATTTAAAAGAAGGTCCCTAGTGTATTGGGTGGACCCTCTTGGGGACTATTTGACATGGAGAAGACCTGCACAAGATAAGAAGGCATGCATAGGTTTTGAGCTATTTGGTGAAAGACAATGGCCACAAGAATTAGATCACAAATCTACTGAACAACATAACAAGGACTGATATACTCTCATTTTTTATAGAAACTTTCAGTATAATACAACATCCTTCTTGATCAGACTTAACTTTTCTTGATGCCATTTAGTGACACTTTTGATTGTCATCATTTGGCAGCAGCATGGTAAACTTTAGGTCAGGCTTTCATCTTTCCTATGTTTTCTCTAAGCAACACATTGTTGGATCCTGATCATTAGTCCATTCTGTTACTCTCAAATTTTACTGAGGGAACTAACAGTTTCTTTAATACCTCAACTCCTATGAATTTCATCTCACCTGTACTTTATTCATTTACCATGGTAACATTCTATACCTCATAATCATGCCAAAAAATACAAAATTCTGATCTCTGAAGTTTCCCTTTCTTGTCTTTCCACTCCCTTATTTCTGCCATGCCTATTTTTGTCCACGTCTTGACTTTATTCTTAGATTGCTCCATATTCTCTTAGTTGGTTAATCTTATTATGGTCTCACTTTGCACTCTCCCCATTCTTGACCCATTTCTTTCATATACCAGCTCTTACTGAGACCTGGCTTCCCTGTGGTAACAATGCTTCCCTAGTCATTCTTTTTAGCACTGGCTATATGTTTTTTCACAGCCTTGGATATATTGGTCTTGGATGAGGAGTCAGATTACTCCTTGCCCCCCATTACCATTTCCAGAGTCTCCCTTTGCTTCCATTACTCATCAATCTCTCCTCATCTGAATTCAATAAAAACTTTCCACCTAAGAATGATGGTGGCTGGTTGTATACCCCAAATCATCCTCTCTCTTTTCTTGGCAAATTTAGTACCTGGTTCACCATCTTTCTCTCTTCCCCACAACTCTTTCCTTTATACCAAGGGACTCCAACATTCCTACTGATGATCTCTCTAACTCCTTAAGTTCCTAATTCCTTAGTCTTCTTAAATCCTGTGACCTACTCCTTTATTCCTCCTCAGCTACATATAAGGATGGTCACACATTGGATTTTATCATTACCCATGAGTGTTACATTTCCTTTTAATTAGAAACTGACATTCCTCTTGCAATATCCATCATCTCCTCTCTCCCTGATGACCATCAAGTAAAGTATAAATTCTTTATTATTAAAAATCTGGTTCCAACCTTGACTTTGAAGCATCATCTCATTCTACTCTTCTTGATGTACTCCACATTCCAGCCAAACTGAACTTTTCACTGTCTACTGTGCGTGCTCCGTCTTCTCCTATGTCTATGTCTTTGTACATAGCATCATTCATATCTGGAATCATCTCCATCTCTTAGAGGCTCATTATTTTAGGTTCCATTTAGCCCTCACTCTCCCCTCCTCCCCCCAAGAGTTTGATAGTCCTGTCTAAAATTTTTCATGGTACTTCATCTGGACTTCTTCTTTGTACTTATTTCATGTTCTCTTTCTTAAAAATAATTTATGTACATTCTTTTCTACTATTAAAAGAGTTTCTTGAGGATCTGGGTCTGTGCCATATCTATTTTTGTATCCTAGCAGCTAATACAGCACCTCACATACAGCAAGTAGGTAACTAATAAATATTTTCTGAACTGAATAGTGCTAATGCTATTAATCTTTTTCAACAGATGAGGAAATTAAGGTACATAGAGGTTAAGTGATTTGCCTGTGGTTACAGAGCTGGTGGCACTCAAACTCAAGTCATCTGAATCTCAGTCCAGTATGTTTTCTACTATACCAGTGGTTCCCAAACTTTTTAAGTATAAGAATGTCTTTTTAAAATAAGTTTGTTTTGAAGAAGCCCCCATCATAGTAATTGCACTGTTATTTACTGATTGAGAAAATACGATACAAACTAGTATGAATTCAGTAATCCTTTAAAATATTTGTCACAAGAGCATGTATATATTATTTTATTATCTATTTATTTATTTATTTTTGGTGAGGCAATTGGGGTTAAGTGACTTGCCCATGGTCACACAGCTGGTAAGTTTCAAGTGTCTGAAGCCAGATTTGAAATCAGGTCCTCCTGATTCCAAGGCCAGAGTTCTATCTACTGTGCCACCTAGCTGCCCTGTATATATTATTTTAAAAAGCCAAACATACATGTAAAACATTATTTATGGAGGTGTGTTTTCTTATTTATATCAAACTATCTAATGAGATGGGTTGCTGGAAATAACTCTAAATTCCTCCCTTTCCTTGCCTTTGCCTTGTACTTCTTAGCCCTCAGATTCTGGGAACCACTGAACTTCATTATCTTGCTTCTTTCTGATTAAAGTCTCTGGCCATTGGGATCCTACTTAACTCTTTCCTCAACCTTTTGAAGTCTGTTTAACATCTAAAATATGTTTGACTATAAAGAATGTTCCTTTCCTATTATGAATTTCAAAATGATGTGGGCATTCTCCCCACTCTCCCTCCTCTCCAAGATTTTCATCACTTCCACACCACTCACTGATTCTTCCCTCTTGATTAGAATGAAATACAGACTAGCAATTTATCTATTGCTTCTTTTATATTCTGAGAGGAGAAACTACCAGCAAGTTGAGAATTTTTCAGACGCTCTGCTTTTAAGAGAATCAAACTTCCAGGAGATGGCTGGATAGCTGAAATTCCCCATCACTGGTCTAGCTTGCCTCTGTGTCCATTTTGTAATCTGCACTAGGGTAACACCAACCATATCCT
This sequence comes from Vombatus ursinus, assembly GCF_900497805.2. NCBI lineage: Eukaryota > Metazoa > Chordata > Mammalia > Diprotodontia > Vombatidae > Vombatus > Vombatus ursinus. Next base: position 12,538,375 of record NW_020954737.1, on the reverse strand, counting down.
CTATAGAGCTAGGTGGTCTATAGTATCTTTCTGCAACCACAGCACTTCCATTATCCTTTGTATTCTCAGTACAAATAACTCTCTATTATGCATTCAGGCTCAGAATTACATATTTCTATAACAGTTGTTTCTCTTCTTGACATTCAGGACTATTACCTCCCTCCTTTATTCCTCATTTCTTAGACTTGTTTCTTTTGAACAAAGTATATCCTTGTATTCCTGTATTTTAAGAATGTCTTCTCTAAATAACATCTTCATTTAGCAGTTCACTGGGAAATCACAGAAAAGGAAATTCTAAATTTTCTTTTGTTTCTATTAATTATTTTCTGCTTATTCTAGACTTTTAGCTTTAGGTGGCATTTTAGGTGGCTCTCCTCTGACTAATGAATAAAGTAAAAACTCTGGTAAAATCTCTTACTAATATGAAGAACAGAAGCTACTGAAAACAGGAGTGCACAATGCCTGTGGGAAAAGGTTAAGTGGAATACAGTGAATTATTACTTCTGGAGGATATACCAACCACAGCTGCTAGTTGATGACTGCTTGTATTAGAAGCATGTGAGATGGGAGCAGTAGCTTGAGGGACAGCACGGAGACAGGCAGGCTTTTAAAGATCCTTCAAGAGTTCTTGTGATCATGAAAAGAACTCTGGCAAACAGGTTTGGAAAACCCTAGCAAACCAGGAAATAAGACAAAGAGACTGCTGCTGCAACTAACAGCTATATACTACATTTTGTGTTTTTATCTAAAAATCTCCATTTATACTTTCTGCAAATGCATGCTGCCGTTCCTGCTGGAGGAAATGGGTAAAAGGGCTTATTAAAGAGAGAAAATCATTCTTAGAATGGAAAAAAATCTAGGAAGGTACCTAGAAAGAAAAAGATTCTAAGAAGAAGGAAGGCAGTTACACAATAAGGTGGGTAAGTGCAAGTACTTGGCAAAGTAGAGGAGGAGAAAAAAAATAACATTTTTATAGCACATATCTGAACAGATCTTTGGAAAATAAACTTCAAAACCAGAAAAAAAATAGGTGAGACTCTTAAAAGGGGATACAGTTCAAGAGGAATAAGAAATTCTTAAAAAAAAATACAATTTTGGTTATACAATGTTGAATGTTGTATGTCAAATAACCTCAGTGAGAAAGAAAAGGGGAAGCCTCTAAATAAACAAAAGTGTCTGCAGAAGAATCTCTATAAGAACAGTGAAGTAGGTGAAAAGCCTAAGGAGGTCTAGTCTGTAGAGAAGAAGATTAAAGAGAAATTTTAGAGCTGTATTAAAATATCTGAAGAAGTGCCAAGGAAGAAAAATGAATAAATTTGCTTTTTGTTTCTATGGAGGGCAGAGCTACTTAATACTAGTGAGTGGAAGTCATAGGGAGGCAGATTTTGATTCAATAAAAGAAAGAACCTTTTAACATTTAGTATTGCTATAATAAAGGAATGGATTTTTTTGTGAAGTAGTAGTCCCTTTTCTCTAGAAAATATTTTAGCAGAGACTAGATAACCATTTTTTTTTCTTTTTCCTTTTTTTTGGCTGGGCAATGGGGTTAAGTGACTTGCCCAGGGTCACACAGCTAGTAAGTGTTATGTGTCTGAGGCCAGATTTGAACTCAGGTCCTTATGAATCCATTGATGACCATTTTTCAGGGACATAATAGAAAAGATTTCTATATCAGGTAGAAATGGATCGAATTCATTAGGGCATGCCTAAAATTTCCTAGAGAAAAAAAGAAAAGCATTCTTGGCTCAGATATGGTTTTATATACATGGAAAAGAAGAAAAGCTATCAGTTTAGTCCAGATATTTCAAGTATAGTCTACCTAATTAATGAAGAGGGCAAGTGAACTTTTCAAGCCTAAGGAGATTGTTTGGCAGGGAGATCAAGACTTTTTCCATTTGGGCAAAATTGGACTAAAGCCATGTGCCTTTCTTAGCACTGTCCTCAGAGGTCACCTATTTTGTCTCTGAACTTGATGCCTATTTGCCTTCATTTGTAATTAAAAATAATTGATTAATTAAATGTTACTTGTTTATATGTTTTATCATTTTTACTAAATTGGAGGTGGGGATCATGTTTGTCAGTATACAGAAGATGCTTAATTCATTAAAAATGAATCTATGTGAAAGTGGAAAGTGTAATAAAAATGTGCTATGAAGTTCTGAATATGCATTTCTGCATGATTAGTGCCCTTACCTTGGATGACACTTACCTCTACTAACCTTTTCTGCTCTAACATGTAGTAATTAAGTGAAATACAACCAACATTTTTTAAGCACCTATGAGGTGTAAACCATTGTGCTTAAACACTGGTGATATAAAGGTGAATAGGACCTTGTCCTTAAGATGCTTACTGGGGATGATAATATATGTACACAAATGACTATAGTAATAATAGAATATAAGTGCCTAGTAGAAGTACAGGAAATACCAGGAGAGATAATGAGGGAAGAGAGATCACTTCTGGCTGGGAGACTCTGAAAAACCTTAATGGAGAAGTTGTTATTTGACTTGGTCAGAACATTTTCTATTCAGACCTGTTGAATAACTTCTTTCTTGTTTAACAATGCCTAAGTTTAGTGAAGTATCAATATTTAGGGAACAACATGAGATTTACCTCATAATTTTGCCTATTTGTCTCTAGCTGATGGGCAAAAATTGATTAAGAATATTCACTGGCAATTCTGGGTGAGATTTCTCATTTTTATTGGCAATTGTTTCACACTGCAGATGGAACATTTTTTTAAGTACTGGGAACATTTTAAAATGGTAACAGAGATAAAGTAAATGATGAATTTAATAATATAGTATACTTCATTCCCACTTAGAATATTTGTTGTTTGTTACCATTTTTAGAAGGATCTTAAAGGTTGAATTATTGGTTGATAATATTAAAAAAATGAGAAGCCAACCTACCGTAGTGATATAGCGGGAATGGAATTCTGGAGCATCCTTAAGGAACGTGAGGCCAGGGTGGGTATCCACTACATCCTGAAAGATCAAGCCAAGCAAAATGTAAAAAAAGGTCTTTTCCCCCCATCATTTAGTAATCTAAGTTGCTAGTTGACTTTTTTGCTGATCAGCAGCATTTTCAAGATCTAAATATGATTTTCATATTTTATACAGCAAGGGCCAGGTCACAGAATCATTGATTATAAGGATCGTAGCACCCAGACTTAGATTGGGAATGGACCTTAAGAGGCTATTAAACCTAGCCCCTTCTTCAGAAAACAGGCTAGAGTTAGATGGTAAGTGATTTGCTCAGGGTCATCCTGGACTAATAACTGTCTGAGGCAGGATTCAAGCCCTGGTGTTCCTGACTCTATGTCTAGCAATGTTTTTAAAAAATTTTTATTAATTTATTTTGATTTATTAACAATCACTTCCATAAGCTTTTGAGTTTAAAATTTTTCTCCCCCTTCCTCCCTCCCCAAGCCAGCATGCAATCTGATATAGGCTTTACATATACATTCCTATTAAACATATTTTCACATTAGTCATATTGTAAGGAAGAATTAGAACCTATAGGAGAAACCACAAGAAAGAGGAAACAAAATGAAAAAAAAAAATAGCAAATAGTATGCTTCAATATGTATTCAAACTCCACAGTTCTTTTTTAGGATGTGGATAGCATTTTCCATCGTAAGGCCTTTGGAGATGTCTTAGATCTCTGTACTGCTGAGAAGAGTTAAGTCTATCAATATTAGTCATGGCACAATGGATGTTACTGTGTACAACATTCTTCTGGTTCCGCTCAATTCACTTAGCATCAGTCCATACAAGTCCTTCTGTGTTTTTCTGAAGTCTACATAGCACAATAGTATTCCATCACATTCACATACCACAACTTGTTCAGCCATTCCCCAATTGATGGGCATCCTCTCAATTTCCAATTCTTTGCCACCACAAAAAGAGCTGCTATAAATATTTTTGTACATGTGGGTCCTTTTCCCATTTGCATGATATCTTTGGGATACAACCCTAGAAGTGCTGTTGCTGGGTCAAAGGGTATGCACATTTTTATAGCCCTTTGGGCATAGTTCCAAATTGCTCTCCAGAATGGTTGGTTCATTTCACAACTCCACCAACAGTGCAATAGTGTTCCAGTTTTCCCACATCTTCTCCAATATTTATCATTTTCCTGTTTTGTCATGTTGGCCAATCTGATAGGTGTGATGTGGTACCTCAGAGTTGTTTTGATTTGCATTTCTCTAATCAATAGTGGTTTAGAGCATTTTTTTCATATGACTATAGATGGCTTTAATTTCTTCATCTGAGAAAACTGCCTTTTCATATCCTTTGACCATTTATCAACTGGGGAATGGCTTGTATTCTCATAAATTTGACTTAGTTCTCCATATATTTTAGAAATGAGGACCTTATCAGAGACACTGGCTGTAAAAATTCTTTCCCAGTTTTCTGCTTCCCTCCCAATCTTGGTTGCATTGGCTTTGTTTGTGCAAAAACTTTTCAATTTAATGTAATCAAAATTATCCATTTTGAATTTCATAATGTTCTCTATCTCCTGTTTGGATGTGAATTCTTCTGTTCTCCATAAATCTGATAGGTAAACTATTTTTTGCTCTCCCAGTTTGCTTACAGTATCAGCCTTTATATCTAAATCATGAACCCATTTTGACTTTATTTTGGTATATGGTGTGAGATTTTGGTTTATGCCTAGTTTCTGCCAGACTCTTTTCCAGTTTTCCCAGCAGTTTTTGTCAAATAGTGAGTTCTTATCCCAGAAGCTGGGGTCTTTAGGTTAATCAAATAGTAGATTAGTATAGTCATTGACTATTGTGTAGGAATAGCAACCAAAAAATCAAAATGGTAAGAAATGTGCATAAAATAAGAGTAAGGATCTCTGAATGAATGGAGATATTTGTGGAGCAGTTCTCTGGTAAGGCTGGACTAACATCCTCTGAGAATGCATACGCTGTTAAAGACCCTGGGAGTTGTATTTTTGTCAAGCTAAAAAGAGATCTGTTATTATGGGATCAGGACTGGAAGGTAGATCTGATAGAGTTGGAGTTTAAAGAACTCTCTTTAGAGGAAAAGGAGGAGAGTTGGCATGAGTGCACAGTGGCAGTAGATAGACAACTTTCCTCTCATCTTTCTCCAGAAAGCCCTTTCAATTCCAGCTGTACCAGAAGCTCTGCCCCCAGTTCTGATCTCATGATAACAGTTCTCTCTTTTCAGCCTGATAGAAATACAACTCCCACAGTCTTTAACTTGGAGGAAGTTAGTCTAGCCTGGCCGAAAGAGCTTTGCATAGATGTGAAAAGTAAATACAAAGAATTTTTTTTTGGTAGAGGAAAGGCATATGTAGAGATTAGGAAAAGACTCATACAGAAGGTAGGGTGAAGATGAGCCTTGAAGTTTGTTAGAGTTTCTAAAAAAGTGGAAGTGAGGACAGTGCAACACAGGCCTGGGAGATAGCCTGTGCAAAGACCCACTAGCATGAGGATATGTTGTGCCTAGCAAACCATTCCAAAGTCAAATGTAAATGATAATTTTCTATTTAGGATTATCCATCACTGCTTCCCTTCATTTTTACAGATAACAGAGATTTGATTATTTGCACAGCTGATTTTTCAGTATGTGCCATCTGCAGCTGAGGCATTTTAGAGTCACTGAAAGGTTACTTTATTAATTGGGCAAAAGGAGTTTACAAGCTATCAATTTCTCCACCATTTGCCTTAAGCTATCAAAATGCTGCCCCTAGTCTCTAGTGGGTTTAGAAACCAAAATACTAAGGTTGTTAGAAATGTGTATAAAGTAAGAGTAAAAGGATATAGGTTGCTTAGAAATGAATTAATGAGTTAAGTATACGGGTTTTGTTAGAGTTATTTGGACACTAACTTTTTTTTTTGTTTAACATCTGGTTGTTTGAAGCGCTCCCTATGACTGCAGGTGATGAAGTGGAGGTTTACTGTACATACTTTGTAGTTATTTTTTAACCACCTTTCTATAGAAATGGAAACCACTTTTATGAGCAAGCAAAAGGTACCTGAAGTAAAGGAATAAAATCCTCTTGTTCTAGACAATTGCAGTTGGGCTTTGCTAGAAGATAGACAAACTTGGATGCATCATCATGGCAGTTATACAGCAACCTGGAAAAGAAACAGTGTAGGTTGTTTAGTTCACCTGTTGAACTTACTGCTTTTGACAATTAGTAATTTTAGTCAAAGTTTGCAGGCCATTCATACCAAAAGCAATCAATCAACAATCATTGTCTTATACTAAGTCTGACAAAGAAATCAAAAAAGTTCCTGTCCTTGAGGAGCTTATCCTCAATCCTCAATCCAGTTGGGAGAAATACCAAATATGTTATTATTATTATTTGTATTGAAAACTTTTGGGTTTTTTATTATACTGACAACTGAAATCAGTAGGCAAAATAGATAGGATCTCTTATGACAGTATCCATACAACAGCAATATTTGGATCCTTAAGTAAGGCCTGCATCTGGAGCCAGACCTTCAGTGCTAACAACTAGAAATAAATGAATGTCAGTAGCAAAAAGGTCAAAAAGAACATTGGGTCTATATAAGAAACTCTGCAAATGTCTTGTTTTCTCGTAGTTAACACATTCATGCTTAGGTTAGGCAGAAGCTTATCGATGTAAGATATGGTATTTACATCTCGTCAGTCAACCATGAATCTCCACCTAACTGCTGGATATTTTCAATTGGGTGTCTGTTTCTAGCATAGACTAATACCTTATTACAGAGTAAATAAAGGTGGCACTGGCTTCTCAAAGGCTATGGTAACAAAAAGAAAACTTTGGAAGGTCCTGTAAATATAGTAAGGCTTCAAGTGTAAGCCTTTTGACTATAGTTTCTGTCACTGAGAAATAGCCTAATCTGAAGTCTAGGTGATTTTTTTTTTCTATATTTTTCAATTTTTTACTATAACTCATAAAGACTCTGGAATGATTATAATTTGTGCCAACAGATGATGAAATGATGAAACTACTCATCTTTTTAAGTCTTCCTGTTAACTTCATCTTAACATACTAAAATACAAACATTACCCTTCTCTATAAACAGGATTCCTCTTGGACTTAGAGAACTGTATGTAAAACTGTGAATCAATTATTTGTAAGTTTTTTTTAATTAACATAATCATAGTATTACCCTGTTTGTCTCTGAACTTCTTTCTGCTCTCTTCTGTGTATTTCATAAATCTCATTTTCTTTTTTTTTTATATCATCAATACTATTCCACCATTCCACACAAAGCTCCCCTATTACCCTTTGCAAATAACACTGTTGTTGTTGTTTAGTCATTCAGTCATGTCTGATTCATTGTGATCCCATGGACTACAACACACCAGACCCTTCTGACCTGAAGGGCTCAACTTCCGATGCCATCTTTAATAGTTATCCCTTCCACATTGCAGGGGATCACATGTGGGGGTATGGTACCCCACAATCTGGAAAATCCATGTAAAATTTTCTGGCCCTCCCTTTGTACCAGAGAAGAAGTCTGATTTTTTTTTCTTTTTCTTTTGTGGGGTGTTAAAATTTGGGTTAAGTATCTGTTCATAGGCTATATGTAAGCCAATGTTAAGTAAAAATACTATATAAAAAAATAAAAAATATGAAATACTACAGTAATTTTTTATGCCAATCCACAACATATTGAAACTGCAATGGGGAAAGTCACGATGTGGAAAGGGTAACTGTACGGTCCGTAGGGTTTCTTGGCAAAGATACTGGAGTGGTTTGCCATTTCCTTCTCCAGTGTATTATCTTATGTCAGAACTCTCCTCTATGACCTGTCTGTCTTGTGCAACCCTGCATAGCACAGCTCACAGTTTCATTGAGACACACAAGCCCCTCTACCATGACAGAGCAGTGATCCAGAAGAGGATAAACACTACCTTGTAACAAATAAGTATGGTCAAACAAAACAGATCCACATACTGTCAGTATCTGTAAAGTATGTCTCATTCTATAGCTTCAATCCATCACTTTTTGTAAAAATGATTTGTCACTATGTGGTTGTTTCTTGTACTGATCAGCGTTCTCAAGTCTTTAATTTCTTTTGCAATTTTGAAGTCATAGGAATTTTTTTTTTACTAGTTCTGCTCACTTCACTCTGCATCAGTTCATACAAGTCTTTCTAGGTTTCTCCCAATCTCTCCCTTTTGTTATTTCTTAGGGAACAACAATATTACACTATATTCATAGATCATAATTTGTCCAGCCTTTTCCTACTCCGTTTCCAGATTTTTGCTATAACAAAAATGATGCAAATTTTTTTTTTTTGTATATTAGGTCCTTTCCCTCTTTCTTTTCTCTCCTTGGTATTTAAGTCTGGTAGTGGTATTGCAGAGACAGAGGGTATTCACAGTTTATTGACCTTCAGTGCACAGTTACAAATTGTTTTTCAAGATGGTTGGAACAAATCACACCTCAACCAATAGTGCATTAGTGTTATTTTCCCATAGCCCCTTAAACAATTGTCATTTTACTTGAAATAATTTTTTCCAATCTGATGAGTGTGAGGTAGAACCTTGGCTTTGCTTTAATTTTCATTTCTCTTAGTATTTGTAATTTGAAGTATAATTTGCTTTTTTTAAAAATGGCCTGATTATATCATTTCCCCATTTATCTATTGGGGAATGGCTGTGTTATTTTATGTTTGAATCAATTCCTTAAGTAGCTCATCAGCTCCTATGGATTTAATTACCTTTTTTTATGCTGATGATTTTCACATCTACCTACTCTATCTTAAACTTTCTGCTGACCTCCAATCTTGCATCTCCAACTGCCCCTCAGTCATCTTGAACGGTATGCCCACTAGACCATCTTAAACTCCACATGTCCAAAACAAAACTCATATTTCCCCAAAACCCTTCCACCTCATCCCCCCCTTCCCTATTGCTGTACAGTACAATACCATCCTCCCAGTCTATCACACTCACAATCTAGGAGTCATTCTAGAGTCCTCACTGTCAAACTCCACCCCCCCATTATCCAATATCTTGCTAAAGTCTGTTGATTTCACCTTTGCAACACCTCTCAAATATGTCTCCTTCTCTCCTCTGATACTGTCACCACTCTAGTGTAAGTCTACATCACCTCATTCCTGGACTACTACAACAGGCTGCTGGTGGGTCTGTCTGCTTCAAGTCTCTCCCCACTCCTATCCATCTTCATTCATCCACTAAACAAGTATTGCTAAATCAAGGTCTGATCATGTCACTTTCCTACTCAACAAACTTCAGGTACTTCCTATTATCTCCAGAATTAAATGTAAAATGCTCTGTTTGGCATTCAAAGCCATCTATAACCTAGCCCACTCTTACCTTTCTAGTCTTCTTACATCTTCATTTCCCAAAACATACTCTTTGGTCCAGTGGCACTGGCCTCTTGGCTGTTCCATGAACAAGACATTCCATCTCTTGGTTCTGAGCATTTTCTCTGACTGTCCTCCATGCTCAGAACACTCTCCTTCCTCCTCTCCATCTACTGACGTTCCTGGATTCCTCTGGGTCCCAGGTGGAATTTTTACCATCTTCTACAAGAAGCCTTCCCCAACATGTCTCAATTCTAATACCTCCCCTATCTTAATTATTTCTTATTTATCCTGTCTATAGATTGCTTTGTATATATTTGTCTGTATGTTGTTCCCCATTAGATTATAAGCTCCTTGAGGGTAGGGACTGCCTTTTTTTTTTTTTTTGCTTCTTTGTATTCCCCATAGCTTAGCACATAATAGACACTTAATAATTACTGAATGAATAACTGATATATCTCAAATTTCAGACCTTTATCAAATAAGTTTCCTCATTTAACTGTTTACATTCTAACTTTAATAGCATTGACTTCATTTGTACAAAACATTTTCAATTTTATATAATCAAAATTGTTCATTTTATCTCTTGTGATCTTTTCTATTTCTTATTTGGTCAAGAACTCTTTCCTTTTTCATAACTGGCCCCTCCCTCACTCACTGAGATAGCAAGCAATATGATACACTCATACATGTGATATAATGCAAAACATTTCTGTATTAGCCATATTGCAAAAGAAATAAAAGGCAAGTAAAATAAAGAAAGTGAAAAATAATATGGTTCAATCTGCATTCATAGTTAATCAGTTCTCTCTGGAGGTAGAGTGGACTTTTTATCATGAGTCCTTTGGAATTGTCTTGGATCACTGTATTGAGAAGGGCAGTTAAATTTTTCAATGTTGATCATTACATTATTGCTATTATTGTGTACCATGTTCTCCTGGTTCTGCTCATTTCACTTTGCATCAGTTCATATATATCTTTCTAGGTTTTTCTGAAACATTCCTCTTGTCATTTTTTATAGTACAACAGTATTCCATCACAATCATTTACCATAACTTGTTCAGCCACTCCCCAATTGATGGACATCCCCTCAGTTTCTAATAAAAAGAGCTGCCATAAATCTTTTTGTACATATGGGTTCTTTTCTTTTTTCTTTTATCCCTGTGGGGATACAGACCTAGTAGTGGTATTTCTGGGTCAAAGAGTAGGCACAGTTTTAAAGCCCTTCGGGTATAATTCCAAATTGTTCTCCAGAATGGTTGGAGTTCACAACTCCACCAACACTACATTAGTAGTACCAAATGGTTTTAATGATTACTACTTTCTAGAAACTACAATCAGCAAACACTTCTTTATGAACTCACCTTCAGAAAAAGACTTCCCAGTAGCAGCAATTTCTTCAGAAATCTGAAAACTATACTTAGTAGCCACCTCATTTTCTGAGTTTACTTTCTTTCTTTCTTTTTTTTTTTCTGAGTTTACTTTCTTGAAAAACCATTGTTTCCCACTGAGATTTTTCAGCAATTTGGATGCTTTGTTTTTCATTGGTGTCCAATTTGCTTAAGTCAGGATGTTCTGATTTGAAATGGCCGTGAAGATTGTATTCCTTTGGAATGGCTATTACTTCTCAGCAAACAAGGCACATTATTATGTCTCTTGTGAAAGTAAACAAGTATCTATTTGTCTGCTCTCGATTAAACACTATGTTCTGATTTGATCTTCTGTTTCTTTTTTTCACCTATTTTACAAAGTCACCCCCAAAACTTTAATGTTAGAACCAAAAAATCTCCACAGCAACTGCTTACATACAAAGAAATACTGAACTGAGTGTCTGACCTTGGAGAGAGCACCGGAAACTCATGTAAATTGGAGGGCAGCTGTGCAGCAAGGGAGGAGAAAAAACCTTCGAGTTATGGACACTCATCACACAGCAGGTGTTAGTTGCATTGCCATGTGGCTGCACTCTGTGCCTGCTCAATGCCAGTAACAACCGAAGACACAGTGAAAAGATATGACTCACTCCTCTCAGACCAGAGACAGACTGATGATGGTTGGCTGCCGCAGGTCAAAGAAAGAGAAAGAAAGAGTGCATAGTGGCAACCCACCGGCCAAGTTACAAGATGGGCACAATAGTGACTAGTGGAAGGTGAGTTAATCAAGGCACGGACAAAGCACTCGTTACATCTTTACTTTGTTTTACATCCAATATGTTTTTCACAGGCTGCCTGAAATTCTGTGGTGGGCCACAAGAGGCCCAAGGACCATATGTTGTGCAGGCCTGTTCTAGGTAAATTGTTATTATTTTTTCTAACTCTATAAAGTAACCCTATGACAGTATGGTACAGTGCTGAATAATTTGTTGAGGTAGTTTTGTCATTTTTTATTATATTGGCTTGGACCAATCATGAAGAATTAACATCTCTCCAACTGTTCAAGACTGCCTTTATTTCTGCAAAGAGTTGTTTCATAGTTATATTAATATACTTTTGTGTTTGTCTTGATAATTGGATTCCAAAATATTTTAAAGCTTCTGAAGTTATTCTGAATGGAATTTCTCTTTCTAACCCTTCTTGCTGAATTGTGTTGGTAATATACAGAAAGCCTGATTTATATGGGTTTATTTTGTACCTTACCCCTTACTAAAATTATTTTTAATAAATTTTTTAGTTGAAGTTCTAGAGTAAGCCATCACATCATCCTCAGAGAATCAATTCCATTTTGTTATCATTGCTGACATTTTGTATAATTGCTGAAGTTATGTTCTATGTCCCTGAGCTAAGTTTAGTTTTTTTTTCCCCTTCTGTAAATTATGTAATTTCAAGGAAAGTAGCTATTACTGCATCTCTGGCTAGCTTTTAGGATGAAGGTGGAGACAACCACTTAGCAGGTGGATACAACTAATCAAGCACTGGAAAGTCCCTAAAACTAAAAATATAAAGTCTAAAAATGGTAACTGCGCTTTACTATAAAAACCCTTGTAATTCTCTCTTCAGGGTCCGTGTGCCTGCTGAGGAGCCTTGGAACCAATTTGTTCTGCAACTGTATGCCTTGCCAATTTATCATATTGCTTGAACTCTGTTTCTTCAATTTACCTCATTTCTCTCATGACAGTTGATGAGCCAACCAGGAGATCAAGAGAGGATCCTGGCCCCCAGAAGCAGCCTCTCTGAAAAATCCCCTAGAGCACTTAGGTTAATTTTCCTACCTAAGGACTTCTCCACAGAAGACTGCCCCACAGGTTGGACTCCTCCTCAGTCCCAACTCTTCTAAGCCAAAGTAAGCCTTCATTTAGACTGGGAAGAGCTAGTTAACATAAGCCTTCCCATTGTTAGTGGAGTGCCTTTAAAGAAGTAATGGGATCCAGTATTAGTATATGGAAGGGAACCTCCCAGAAGACATTTCTTATGTCCTAGGAGACACTCCCAGTAGAGCTGGCAATGACTAAGAAGAGCACAAGTAGATGTGATCTGCAAGAGACTCTGACAATTTGTTTTGCCTTCAAATCCACACCTTTGAGTATTGAAAATTAAAAGATTAGCTAGCCATAGGGAGTAAACATCCAAACTAGATAGAATATTGTTTCGCTGGGCAGCCCTTTTTGATGGCATATGCCCGACAAACCTTTGGGTATCTTCTCTTTTACCTGTCTTGCCTGCTCCTTCTCCTGCTCCTCTGCAATGCCTGTTGGCTACTACTTTGCTACGACTGCCTTGCCTTCCCCATCCTCTGTACCCCCATCTTATTCTCTTCCTGAATTAACTGGTCCTAGCCCTGGCCCTGTGGGCCTCCCAAATTGGCCATTACAGAACCTGGAATGGAACCCCAACAATCTTGATTACACCAGGCTACTTCAGGTTAGAGAATCATTAGAGCTATACAGGCATGTACCCTCTGCCCTGAAAACTGGACTAAATTCCAGGAGACAATTCAAGTAGAAAATGATATCCCTAACCACTTTTATGATTGGTAATGAAAAGAACTAACTGGTATGAAGGTCTAGATCCATTCAATTCACAAGATGAACTCATCCTTTGGTAGTCAATTTCAGCCAGAAATTCGAAAGTATTTTTATAACAGTTGCCTGGGATGGCATGAAAAGCTTATAGGTGAAATTAAAAGCATTGCCTAACAGATTTATGAATGAAAAAATAAGTAGAAAGTGAAATCTGAGCAAAAGGGCCAAACTGCTATCCTTGCCCCTGCACAGGCTGTGTCAAAAACTCACAAGTCTCCTGAATGTTTTCATTGCAACAAGAAGGGCCATATTGCCTGAAAATGTAGAAAGGAAAAAATGAGACCTCAAGAGTAAAAATTAAAATGGGCCTAGAAATGCCCAGGGGAATCCAGCTGCATCAAGGTGCAAGGGAAGAGAAAGGGCTGTGGATCTTGAAGGAGACTCTTTTGTTTTCCCTCATCCTGATGTCCTTGCCCCAGTCATCCTGGTCCATGCCTCTCCTCACACTGGTGAACCCCATGTCACCTTTAAAGTTGGTGACGCAATCTATGATCTAGATACTGAAGCTTCTAATTCAGTCTTTAATGAGTAAACCAGGCTAACTGTACCTCTATTTGCTCTCTGAATGTTGCTGAATGAGTCTTAGGAAAACCTCAGAGTGTTCCAAAATTGTCTCATCGCATGATCTGTTGGTTTTCTATTGAACACTCCTTCCTCCTCTTGCCCAAAACTCCTGTAAATCTGTTGGGGTAAGATCTCCTTTGTAAACTCAGGGCCATCATTTCCTGATCCCATGTTGAGTCTCTGTCCTTGCAACTTCCCTCTTTTTGGGTTCAGAATGCTCAAGAGACCCTTGATGACAGTCCAGGGATTTCATTTGACATCTCTGATTCTCTATGGGTTTCTTCATTCTCAGATGTAGGACTGCTAAAATTTGCTGTCCCAGTTAACCATCAAGACTAGTCCCCACCATCAATTTCTCAATATTCTTTGTCCAGGGAGTCCATCAAAGGTATTTCACCTATTATTGAGTCTGAGGGATCAAGGAATTATTTTTCCATGTAAATCCCCTTATACTCCTATCCTTTCTATTAAAAAATTGCCAGCTCCAGATGGCAAACTTGTTTATCACTTTGCACAGTATTTGTACGAGGTTAATGCTTATGTTATACCCAGGCATCTAGCGATGCCCAATCCTAATTTTCTCAATTCCCAGTGAGGTTACCTGTTTTATTATGTGAGATCTTTGCTCTGCTTTTTTTTTTTTAAGCATCCTCATTCACTCAGACTCTTATTAGCTGTTTACCTTCATAAAATGGACATAGCTTCATTTACCTCAAGGATATATAGAAAGCCCTACGCTGTTTTCTTAAATCTTACAGCAGGATTTAACTTCCATCACTTTCAAGAACTCCACTCTGATCTAGTACATTGATAATCTCTTGCTTGTGGCCTCAAATGCTGAGATCTGTCAGAGAGACAGCCATCATCTTATTTTTAAACTCCATAAAAGGGGATACAAAGTCTTTAAGTCAAAAATTCAACAGTGTCTCACTCAGGCAGAGTATCTTGGTTTCATTATATCTGCTAATGCTTGCTTTGTTTCCCCTAAGGATGTGCAACCTCTGCAGAAGTTGTCTGTTCCTACAAACAAGAAAAAATTACATACTATCCTCAGGGCAGCTGGATATTGTCGACAGTGGATCCCATCCTATGGTGAGATCATTAAACATCTTTTTTTTCTAAAGACTTTTCCAGAACCTTTGAAGCTTGACCATCAATACCTCACCACCCTTGCAGATCTCAAGAAGGCTTTGTTGTTGTCTCCTATACTAGGACTCTTAGATTACAGTAAGCCCTTTACTCTTTTTATATAAGAACGAAAGAGGGGAGGGTGGCTTCTGGTATCCTGACCCAAAAATTTGGGCCTGCTTCATGACGAGTGGTTTATTATTCTGCTCAGCTTGATGTTGTGGCTGCCCTTTTGGTGCAGAAGGCTTGTACTCTGGTTCTGGGAATCCCTTTATCAGTGCAGTTGAGGCCCTCTTGCTTCACCAATGAACTCAGACCTTTTCTGATCAGAGACTGAAGTATGAAGTGACCTTACTGGGTAAAAAGAATATCACTCTCAAGCCATGCACGTTTGCAATCCTGCTACTTTGCTTTCCAATTTGCCAGTTGCATGGGAGCCACTTTTGACCATGCCTCTGTAGTGGACATGGCTGCGAAACCTTGAGGTGATCTCTCTCACATGCCCTTGCAAAATCTTGATTATATTTTGGATACTAACTGGTGTTCTTTTATGAGAAGGTATGTGTTACACTGCTGCTGCTGTGGTCTCTGACCATGACACTGTTTGGGCTGCCTCTCTGTTCTCTAACCTCAGTGCCCAAGCTGCTGAACTTGCAGCCCTCACCCTGTGCATGCCACCTTGCCAATGGAAAAAGTGCCACAATTTATAGTGACACAGTATGCATTTGGGGTTTGTCACACTGTTGGAATATTTTGGCTACAAAGAGGTTTCTTGACTTTAGCTGGCAAAGTCATTGAGAATGTGAATTCATCAAAGATGATCTGCCCTGAGGCTTCCTCATGCCCTGGCCATCGTCCATTGTCCTGCCTACACCAGCAGAACCAATCCTGTTTCAAAAGACTGACATTGCTGCAAAACTTGCTGCCCTTGAAGGCCCTGAATACATGTTTCATCTTTCTCTTTCTGGTAATGCTGACCTTCCTCTGTCTTACAATGTCTCTGAAACTATAAGATGGAAGCAGCATTTCTGCACCAAACAGTAGCTGTGGAGTGGGTGACTGTGGAGCTTCTATCACTAGGAATGTCTGCCTGTTTATAAAGGGGGCCATTTTGATACATAAGGAATTGGAGACTCTATGAGGAGGGTAGTCTCTGGCATCCCCCCCAGAGTTGCCCTACTTGACATTTAATCAGCATGTCTTCTGTGCTGTAGGCCATCCCCTAGTTCATACACCTTTTGAGCATTTGAAGATTGATTTCACTTGTATGCCTATGTCTGGCTGCTATTAAAGTCTGCCTTGTTGTTGATCAATTCACTTGCTGGGTAGAGGCCTTCTTAGCTCTAGGAGCATGACCGGATTTGTTGTAAAGATGCTTCTGAAAGAAACTGTTCCCTGTTTCAGCCCCCTGGTCTGCACTGATTCTGACAGAGGCACCAACTTCACTGATTCTGTCCTATCTCAGGTTTACTCCTGCCTAGGGGTGGTCCCAAAATTTTACACTCAGGTCAAGTTGAACATATGAACAAGGAGCTTAAAATCATGACTGGCAAGCTGTGTACTAAAACCCGTCTAAAGTGGCATAATGTTCTTCCATTGGCTTTGTTCTATATATGTAGCAGACCAAGGAGGGGAATTGCATATATCTCCTTTTGAAATGCTTTTCAGGCACCCTCCCCCTATCAAAGCAAGACCTGTTCTCCCAGTATATACACCTTTATTGGGAGGAGATACTTCTGTTTTTATATACCGGAACTATAAACTAAGCTGAGAGAAATCCACGACACTGGAGTCGCAGTGCAGATTGGGCCTTTGGACTTTCCAGCACATCACTTTCACCTTGGCGATAAGGTCTATATCACAAATTTCCAGTGGACCAGTGGAACTCAATTCACTTGGGAGGGCCTATTCCAAGAACTACTGATGACTCTGACAGCAATCAAGATTGGAGAAAAGGACTCTTGGATACATTGTTCCCACATGAAATCTGCCCCCAAACTGTTTGATAATGTTTTTGCTTTGTTTTCCTTTAGCTCGCTTGTCACCCATTCCTCTCCTGTCCTTTCCATACAGGAGGATTGGGAAAAAAACTTAATGCTATCAGTGATCTCCATGAGGAAGTGGTAAACATTTTACACCACCTCAAAGCAATGGATCTCATGGATGTTGGGTTTGTCATCATATCCACCAAAGAAACCCTGACCCATGGGAAGTCTTTTCCATTACTGAACAGAAAACCCTTCCCCAGTCAGAAGACCTTTATCCCTTAGATTATCACCCTCCAGCTTTAAAGGGTGCTTTTATGCTTTTGCTTTAGTCACTTGTAATCTTAACACCCCTGACAAAAGGATGCAGAAAAGCTCGGAAGCCATTTCCTCTATCCCACTCAGGATAAACCAAATCATTTTTAAAGGGTCTCATGGTATTATTAAAGCTAGGGCCATCTTGTTAAAAGTCATTACTCCCCTCCTGAGTTTCCATTTCTGTGTGGAAAATAAAGGAGAAAAGTCTTAGCGCTACTCTACATTTAGGTAACAGATAACTGCATTAATATTCTTTCTTTCCCTAATATTACTAAAGGGAATCTTTTTACCTATGCCTAAGCCACTTTTTTTTTATGACACCAAAGACTATAAACCTATTTCCCTAATCAACCTTATATACAGTGGGTTGAGTTGGGCTCAGTTGGATAAAGTCCAGGACTGATACTATAAAACATGACAGTTCTTGGCAAAACCCTATGGTGGACATAAACTTTCCCCTTCTAAAGTCTAAGGGGTCTGGTGACCTCAGGCCAATTTTTTATTTGTAATGATAAAGTTTACTCCTCTCTACCCCCCAAATGGTTTGGTACCTGTGGAATTGCCTATTTGACCCCACCAGTTTCAGTCTTTAATCATATCATAGGACTAGTAGGGAAAAAAACTCGACTAGAAACTAGGGTGAATGGTGGCATAGGTGTCAAAAAAGAGAAGAAACTATAATTAATAGCAATGTAGTTTCAATCCAAAATCTTGTAAAATAACATGGAAATGGAATAAAGTTCCTTTGGTCCCTAGTTCCATATATAGGAATTGCTGCACTAGAACAAACAGCTAAAAATTTCTCCCTTGAGATTAAGAAACTGGCCCAGGCCACAAGTGAATCTGTCTTCTCCCTCCAAAGGGTGGTAGATTGTTTAGCCCAGATGGTCTTACAAAAATCACATGGTTCTAGACTTCTTCTCTGCCTCACAAGGAAGAGCCTATGCTATGAGTAATCAATCCTGTTGTTCCTACATTAGTTGATCAGGAGGAATTTTAACAAACCTTCATAAAATCCAACGAGTTATCACAAAAACACAACTACCTCCCCCAGTCAACCCCTAGTGGAATCCTTCTTCTTGGTTCACTTGGCTGCAGAGAAATGGCATGTTGACCACTCCTGGTAAATTGGCCCTTAGTGCCCTCTGCCCTAATAATTCTTTTTAGACTCTACATTAACTTCTGTGTTAAAGCCTGTTCCAAGAAAGCCCCAGAGAGGATCATATTAGTATACTCTGTTGATCATACCTATGTTAAAAACCTTATAGAGCTTTCCTTCTCTCTCTCTTTCTGTTGGTGCTTCCCGTGGAGGGGCTGCTATCTCTTCGCCGGCGCCATGCATGCCCTCAGACCCCTCATAAAGCCTAAAATTGTCAAGAAGCGGACCAAGAAGTTCATCCGGCACCAGTCTGACAGATATGTCAAGATCAAGAGAAACTGGCGTAAACCAAGAGGCACTGACAACAGGGTGCGAAGACGATTCAAGGTCCAGATCTTGATGCCCAATATTGGTTACGGAAGCAATAAGAAGACAAAACACGTTACCGAGTAGATTCAGGAAGTTTTTGGTATACAATGTCAAAGAGCTAGAAGTGCTTCTGATGTGCAACAAATCTTACTGTGCTGAGATCGCTCACAATGTGTCCTCCAAGAATCATAAAGTCATTGTTGAGAGAGCGGCTCAGCTAGCCATCAAAATTACCAATCCAAATGCCAGACTGAGGAGTGAAGAAAATGAGTGAAATACTTTGCACATTTTTATTTGTGTTAAATAAAGCTTCCAATTACTACCAAAAAAAAAAAACCCTTATAGAACTAGCTTGTTGAGAGAATTAAATCAATTCCATTTTGTATTGGTGCTAACATTTTGTATAACTGCTGAAGTTAAGTTCTGTGTGCCTGAGCTAAGTTTTATTTTTCCATGTCTGACGTTATTTTAAGGAAATCAGCTATTATTGTATCTCTAACTGGCTTGCAGGATGCAGGTGGATGCAACCAATCAGCATCCCCAAGCACTGGAAGTCCCTAAATCTAAAAATATAAAGCCTAAAAATAGTAACTATGTTTTACTATTAAAAACTCTTGAAATTTTCTCTTCAGGGTCCTTGTACCTACTGAGAGGCCTTGGAACCAATTTGTTTTGTAACTGTTTGTCTTACCAATAAATTGCACTGATCATACTTTGTTTCCTCAGTTTATCTCATTTGATGCAAAACAATCTTTAAGAAGTGGTGATTTTTGTTTCCCCTTTACCTATATTCATTCTCTCAATTTCCTTTTCTAAACTTACTGACATGGGTATAATTTTTTTTAGAACTATCAAATAGTTTTTTTTTTCAGAACTATGTCAAATAATAATGAGCAGCTAGGTGGTACAGTGGATAGACCACCAGGCCTGTAATCAAGAAGATCTGAGTTCAAATCTGGCCTCAGACACTTACTAATTGTGTGACCCTGGGCAAGTCACTTAATCCTCTTTGACTTACTTTCCTCATTTGTCAAATGAGCTGGAGAAGAAAATGGCAAACCACTCCAATATCTTTGCCAAGAAAACCTCAAATGGGACCACAGAGTTGGTTATGACTGAAAAATGACTAACAACAACAGCAAATAATGGTGGCATTGAACATTCCTAATCTTATTGGAAAGACTTTTAGCATTTCTCCAAATAACTTAAATGTAGCTTTTTAAAAAAATAAGTCATAGATTCAGAATGAACTTTTAAGGTCATTGAGTTCAATTCAGTCATTTTAATTATTATTTTATAAGATGAAGAAAATGAGGCCCAGAGAAGTTAAATGATTTGTCCAGGGCAGCACAGTCAAGTTTCTGAGGCAGGTCTTCCTGATTCTATCTCTATATTCATTAAGAGCAATTAAAGCTGAGATAACAAACCATCCCATGAAGTGGTATTTCTTGTTGCTACTGGGCATTTGATGGAACCAACTTGGTTGAATCCTTTTCCTCAAGAGTTTATAAGCTATCCGCCTTCCACTTAGTCACAATTTCCTTATTTTATCACAAGAATATAAATATTGATATGGTTTAGACCTTCTAAGAGTATATCAACTGAATCATAGACTCACTAGACAAAGGCTTCACATTTAGAATACCTACAGTTAATGTTTATAAATTATCTAAAATCTGGGTGTTTCTTAACACTCACTATTCCTTTTTCTGATACTCCACCACTATTTTGCTACAGAAATATGAGGAAGCAATTAAAAAAAGCATTCACTGCTTCATGGGTTGCTGTGATCAAAGAAATCATAATCTACTGGTTAACTTAGAAGTGAAGAACCTTTTTGTTCTTAAGAAGTTGGTCCTCGGATACGAGACTCAGTTTGCCACCAGGACCTTTTATACATATACACAAATATATTTACATGAGAAAAAACAGCCCCTAAAACAATATAGATCCTCCTTAATAAAAACCACAGCCTTGAGAGTTCAGCCTACTAACCCAAACAGTTAAAAACAAAGGCTGAAACATGCCTACTGTTCAAACTGTGATATGTGGTCATGTAGACAACTTACTGAGTGAGTCCATTACTATACAAATCTTGGATAAACACTGTGGATGGACAATGAACTCAGAACTGTACAAGAAAAGACTGAGCTGGACTCCATTTGGTAGACTGTGCAGGGCTTTCAACAATTCCAAGTTGCTCCCTGAAAAAATATCTTTTAAACTCTTATTCTTCAATTGCAGCTGTATGACAAATCACAGAACATCTTCAAATACTCACATAATGTTCAAAGAATCAAAATTTGAGATGATCCAAGGGCAATGGATATTAAGGAACAGTCTGTTTATTCTCATGGTTTTAAAATATTTTTAATATAGAGGGGTGTTGTATTTTGTTATTTCGATTTTGTCATTAAAAGTCTATTATAGTTAACAGTTTTCCTAATGAACCTGGATTCATGGCATAAATCCAGTTTGGCCACAGTGTTTAATCTTTTTAAATATGCTGTGGCTGCTTTGCTAAAATTTTAATCAATATTTTTGCATCCTTATTTATTAGAAATATTGGTCTACAGTTTTTTCACCTTTGCTTTATCTTTCCCTGATGCAGACACTGGGACCATGTTTTTCTCATAGAAGGAGTTTGTTAGGATCTCTTATCTCTTCTTTTCCTGCTTTTGTAAGCAATTTATGTAATATTGGACTTATTTTTAGAATGTTGGATATATTTCACTTGTAAATCCATCTAGTCCTGGGTTTTTTTTTCTTTAGGAGTTCTAATTTCTTTTACTGAAATTGGGTTATTTATATTTCCTATTTCTTGGTCTATTAGTATAGGTATTTCTATTTTTATATCCATTTAATTACATCATCAGGTTTTTGGGCATAAGGTTTCTGAAGACTTCCTTTATTTCCTTTTCATTTGTTGTAAATTCTCCTTTTTATTTTTTTATATTGGCTATTCGGTTTTCCTCTTTTAAAAAATCAGACTGGCTAATGGTTCATTTATTTTATCAGTTAAGAGATTTTCTTGGTTAAGAGATTTTCTCTTCCTTAGAGTAGTTGCTGTGAAGCATCATGTGATCCTGACTGCTTATCCGTGGTGCCTAAACTCTTTCTTTCTAGGGGCTTACATTATTTTCACTGATTTAGAAACTAGGGAATTTGGGTATAAAAACATTCCTGCCTATTTTCAGTTTGGGGTTCTTTTCAGGAAGTGATCTGTGGTTTCTTTCTATTTTCTTGTCCTCTGGTTGTAA
Source organism: Vombatus ursinus (assembly GCF_900497805.2). NCBI lineage: Eukaryota > Metazoa > Chordata > Mammalia > Diprotodontia > Vombatidae > Vombatus > Vombatus ursinus. Next base: position 12,516,332 of record NW_020954737.1, on the reverse strand, counting down.
TAGAACTGGACAGTTTTCCTTTATGTTTTTTTCTTTTCTTTTCTTGTTTTTTGATTTGGTCATGATTTTCAGGGAGGCTGGTGATGGTTAAATTATTTTTCCTTGATCCATTTTCCACATAAGATGTTTTTGACAGTAGATAACTTCAGTGTAATAGCGTAGAGACAATTTAAGTTGTATTTTCCTGTCTTCTTTACTTGGAGTTTCTTTCATATAATTACTGGGTAACTCTACTGCTGATTTTCTTTCAATTTTGAAGCTATCATTCTCTACAAGATTTAAGTTTGATAGGTACACATAAATAGTTTTCTCTCTACTTTTTACTTCATTTTAAAGCTCCCAACGATATTTTTGAGAATATTTTATCACATAGCTCAGAAATCCAAATCCTAGTCTCAGATATCATCTTCATGACTTGATTTTAGCTACAGGGCCAAGAAGTTATTTAGATCTTTTTTTTTTTTTACAACCACATTTTTGTTTCCCAAATCAACCTTTCTCTGCCAAAGTCTCTGAGCCTTCAGGTGGTGGCAATTATGAAAATACCACTTGAAGCCCGTCCTTATCATCTTTCATTTCTTGCTTAGGGCTTCATATTCCTTAGCAATAATTCGAGGTACCTTCTTGCATTTTTCTCCACATGAATCATCATTGAAGTGGTTAGTTGTCATGTTTGACAAATCTTGGGAGGCTGTCTGTGATGTCCAGTTAAATGGCTCAGGGAGACATCAGACCTTGATTATTAATGTCAATTCTTCAACAGTTGCTTAGGGGTTTTGCCATCTAGCAGATATTTCATAAATGCTTATTGACTGATATCCTTAGCTGGGCAGGAGCTAATCAGCACTACTTGTCTCTTCTTTGGCCCTCTCTCAATATTACCTGTGAATCTACATCACCACTTCTTGTCTCTTCTTTGGCCCTCTCTCAATATTACCTGTGAATCTACATCACCACTTCTTGAAGCACTTGCAAATTCTTCTTTAGAAGGACCAGGTCCTTCTTCTGTAAAAGAAATCTCATCAATCAACAAAAAAGTATTTATTAAAAGCACTATGCTAAGTGTTGGAGACACAAATACAATGCTGAGACCTGCAACCACCTCCTGGTTGGTGTCCTTGACTTAAGTATCTTCCTGACTCCAGTCCATCTTACTCATTGCTGCCAAAACAAGATCTAACCATGTGACTCCCTATGCAATCAATTCCAGTGGCACCCATTATTACCTCTAGGATAAAATATAAAATTCTCTTTAAAAGCTTTTAAAGCCCTACACAACCGAGCCCCAATTTAACCTTTCCAGACTCACTGGACATTATTATCACTCCCACACTCTACCATCCAAACTGGTCTTCTCTGTTTTTCAAACATGACACTCCATCTTCAATCTCCATACCTTTGCACTGGATTTCAACTCCTTCTCAGAGTCCCATTCTTCCTTTAAGACACAGCTCAAGCACCATTTTCTGCATAAAGACTTTCTTGATTCTCTTAACTGTTACTGCCCTTACTCCTAAACTACCTTCTATATATTTGTATTAAGTTTAAATTTAGCCTGTATATTTTTATATGTAATTGTTGTTTCTGTCTCCCTTGTTAACAATATAAGCTCCTTGGCAGTATGAATTGTTACATTTCTAGTACTTATATCCCCAGTGCCTGACATAGTATCTGCACATACCTGGGCTTAATAAATACTTGTTGAATGACTGGGAATGTCCTTGTCATTTAAGAAGCTTAATGGGGAAAAGAAATGATGAATATGATGAAAACAAAGATGCATGGACTTATATGAACTAATGCAAAGAGAGATAAATAGAGACAAGAAAACATTATATACAATAATTACAACAACATAAATGGAGAGAATCACAAAATAAAAAATGAACATTTCAAAACTACATGGCTCCATGGAAGAGATATGAGAGACACCTTCCCCCACTCCTTTGTAGATGTTGGTGGTCCATGGATGTGGAGAATCATATATACTGTCAGATTTTTAAAATGTATTGATTGATTTTATTAATATTTTTTCTCTTTTAAAAATTATTTGTTATATGGGATAGTTTTCTGGGAGAGGTAATGAGAGACACAGGGAAATTTAGCTAGTGCAAAAATAAAATAGATCAATGAAAATTAATTTTAAAAATTCTAATGGAAGATACAACACAATATAGGGGAATAATCGTCAGGGAAGGGTGTTTTGGTTAAGGAAGTCACAGGAATGGTAAGTGGCAATAAGGTAGTTGACTGATACAACTTTTCCAGAGGTAAGAGTACTGTTGATTTGACTATAATTTCAGGAGTGAGAGGTAAAAAAAAGTGGGATAGTCTAGGCATGTAGTTAGGGAGGAAAATGGCCACAGTGAAGAAGCATGGCCTCAGAGAGGTCAGTTGAGTGGTTTAGCAGGATCCTGCCAGGTCTGGTCTCTGGAGGTCTAGTAGGAGGGCAAAGTGGCAGAGCAGCAGCAGCAGGACAGTGTAAAATGGGTAAGGTGAAGCAGCAGCATCTCAGCGACTTCAGAGATGACAAGTGGTCAACCACAGTTTCAAAGAACTGCAATGTAGGAGAAGCCCCTAGTAGCTACAATAATTCATGCTATTACTCATTCTAACTGCCACATAAGCATGGCCCCAGGACTGTAGGGCACTCATAGCAACAACAATGGTACTTCCCAAAAGAACCTCCTACCTATTACTTGGCTCCAAATTTTCAGTGGTCCTTATTTTCTCTCCCCTAAATCTTTCAACATCCTGACACAAGCTAGAATTCTCCTTTGCCTCTCTTCAAAAGCTTTTTCTTCTTTTAAAAATTACTTTGAAGTTTTTCCCATTTTTAAGGGAAAATTTCATTCTTCCTGATGACCTAGACTCCCCTAGCCCTCTTAATCTATCTTCTCAGAGAGACCAACTTGAATTTTGTGCAGATGCAGTTATTACTTGATCATGATTGGGAACACAAACATTGAATACTCTGTGCATTTAACAGAAAAATTCCATTTGTCCTTCTTGTGGGAAGCAAAATCTTCCCTCCCTTGAACATTCTTCATAGATCAGAAGATAACAGAATTTAATGAATCAATCAACAAGTATTACGTGCCTACTTTGTGCTAGGTAGTGGGGATACAAATACAGATAATGAAACAATCCTTACTTACAATGAACATAAAGGAGGACAACAAGAACATGAGTATGTATAGAATAAATATCAAAAGAATAAATCCAAAGTATTTAAATATAAAGTAGTTAGGGAAGGAGGGCACTAGCAGTTGGGGGATCAGGAAAGGCTTCATGTAGAAGGTGGAGCTTGAGCTGTGCCTTGAACAAAGAGTGGGATTCTATGAAGCAGAAGTGAGGGGGGGATGGGTGCAATATCCTAACCCCTTCTCTCATGCAAGTATTTCCCTAAAAGGTGAAAAAGCTGTCCTTGGGATTTGACTGGCCCAGGAAAATAAGGCTCAAGTTGTTCATCCTTTGACTTAAATTCACTGGGACTCTGCCCAGATTGATCTGGCTTCTTGGTTACCTAAAGGTATAAAAAGAACCCCCCACCCCTGCACCCCCCACCCCCACATGAAGTCAAAACCTTTCAGACTTTGCATGCCCAAAAACCTAATGAGTCACATGCTGCCTTACTGATTAAATCCATTTCCATAGAGAAAGGAAGGGGATTTGGAGTGTCCTTACTGAATATACTTTTTATGCTATGGCTAAATAAATTCCCTTTTGTTAACTACTGAATGACCTATGGTTCTTCATTTCATTCCAATATTGGAGATGAACTAAGAGGACACTTGACTGGGTCAAGCCTTCCCAAAAAGGAGTGCATCCCAGACATGAGGTACAGCCAGCGAAAAGGCACAGTGATGGGAGATAAGAATGTTGTGTGTGAAGAACAGGGAGAAGGTCAATTTGGCTGGATGGCAGAGTGCAAGAAGGGCAGTCGTTTACAATGATGATAGAAATATAGGTTGGGGCTAGGTTGTGAAAGGTTTTCAAAGCTAAACAGAAAAATTTATATTATACTGTAAAAGCAATGGGGAACCATTAGAGTTTATTGAGCAGGAGAGTGAAGTCTGCATGTAAGGAAAATAATTTTGGCAGCAGTGTGGAAGACAGACTGAAATGAGGGCAGACCAGAAGGAGTGACCAATTAGGAGGCCAATACACCAATTTAGGTGAGCAATAAAAGCCTAAATGAGGGTGGTAGTTCTGTGATGTAGGAGACACTATGTAAGTAGAAACAGCAAGATTTGACAACTAATTTGAAATATAGGGTGAGAGTGAGCGGCTGAGGGTAACACTACCTGGGAGTACAAACCAGGTACAAATCTGGGAGACTATGACAGAACTAGGGAAATACTGAAGAAGGGTGGGCTTGAGTAGAAAGATAATGAGTTATATTTTGGACAGGTTATGTTTGAAATGCCTTTGGAAAATAAATTTTGAAATGTTTACTAGGCAACTGGTGATCAGTGATAAAGATTAAGGGAGAGACTAGGGCTAAGGATATAGATCACTATAGATACAGTGAGATTATAATTAAATTGATAAAAGATGATGAAGGAGAAGAGAAGGGGCCCTAGTCAGGGTTGTGTTGGTAAATGCTTAAAAACTGGTTCTCTGGGGGAAAATATGTGTCTGGGGCATACTTTAAATTTAATATGCATTATTTACATTTTCTGTATCACTTTAAGTCTACACAATCAACAAAACAATAAATCAAACCTTGACTTGTAGTGGTTGCTGATTTCTGAGGCATAAATTCTCACACTGCAAATTCAACAACTGGCTCTCACAAGCTGGCTCTTGCACACCATTGGCCCTAGTACTGAGCTGAGGAGAACACTCACTATTAGGGGGCATAATCTGAATGATGAACCAGTTAGGAGACTGAGTAGAAGAATTTAGACAGGTAGGAGAACTAGGAGAAAGTAGTGTCATGAAATGCAAAAGAAAAGAGTATCTAGGAGGAGAGGAGAGTGATTGTCAAATGTAGCAGACAGGGTAAGGAAGAAGACTGAGAAAAAGTCCATCAGATTTGACAATGTAAGATAAAGAATACATACCAGAAGGAGTTCTGCTTCCACAGATATTGCCAAATAAAGAATTTGTTAAAGAATGCTATGTTAACAGACAAGCATATCCTGTTTTGCAAGACTGATGGTCAGGGCCTCCTAGCTTCAGAAAACAAGAGGGGTTGAGAACACGCAAAACAGCTTGAACCCGAGAGGTTATGCCCTGGTCACAGAGTCCTAACCACCACACATGCTTAACTAGCTTCATGCACATTAACTTCTCCCCCCAGGGAGGGAACAATTACACAATGCTAGGCACAATTTATATGAAGGAAGGGAGGGGTAATATATCAAGGGGAACATGAAGGGGGAGTATTAGGAAGAATGTAACCCGGAAGAGTCTGGATCAATCCTGACTCTGGTGGGAGGAGTTTATATAGTTTTATAGAACTAACTATATAAAGCTTGCTCTTGCTTCTGTACAAGGTGTGTGTGCGTCCCCCTATGGGGTACCATACACCCACTTCTCTCAAGAACCGTACTAAAAGTTTCCTTCACTCACCCTAGTCTAAGTTTCATTTCTTAAAGGGGAAGATGGAACTCCACATGGTATGCTACTAGGGGAGCAGTGAGCTGCAGCAGCACTCTCAGACTAACCCCCTAACCCTACCGAGAGTGACTGAACCCCGTTTTCCACAACTAAGAGATCAATGCTAATTTCAGAGAAAGCAAATTCAGTTGAATGATAGGATGGAAACCAGAATGCAAAGAGTTGAGAAGTGAGAGGAGAGGAAGAGGAGTGATTAAGTGTTGATAGTTTTTTCTAGAAGTTTAGCTGAGAAAGGAAAGAGAAGGATATATGGCACCAGTGAAGATTTTTTTTTTAAGGTTGGAGGAGACTTGGGAATGTTTGAAGGCAATAGAAGAAGGAACCAGTAGATAAACAGAAGTTAAAGATTCCACAAAGAAAAAAGGACAAATGAAATTGTAATTTTCTGGAAAAGATAGTAGGGATTAGAATTAAGAGTATATGTAGATCAATTGGCTTTGGCAAGGAGGAGGCAATCTCAATGCCAGAGCCTGGGGTGAAAGGAAAAGAGGATAGGCAATGATGTCAAGGGGTTTTGAGATGAAGAAAAAACTCATGGCTTCAATTTTCTTAGTAAAGTTAACATTTGAGGTCCTTAGCTGAGAAAGAGGGACAGGGGATGTATGAAAGGCTTAAGGAGAGAAAAGGTCTGGAGAAGCTTTTGTGGGGATTAAGACAGGGAAACAATTAAGGAAGAACAATAGGACTGACTTGCTCATTCTGGGGACTAAGGTGAATTTGTATAACATGAATTTAATGTACATAGCACAATTGTGTGACTTACTCCAGCTCTATTCAGTAGCATAAGAGGAGCAGAAATGGATGAAATCAAGGGCTAAGGTTTCTTAAAGGATGAGTTAGAGATAAAAAGAGGTTCTAGAGTAGAGAACAATATAGAATTAAATTGGTTAACTGTAGGATCAAGGCTGGAGAGGGGAGAGGGAATTAAAGAACAACATAATTGCCTTAGAAAGCACTGGGGTGTATGTGGGGGAGGGGTAGAAGGATGAGAGGTCTCAATGAAGATTAGGAATGGTTTAAGGCATTAGGAAAGATGGAATCTAGGAGGTTAAAGAGCAATGTCAGAGTTTTAAACTAGTGAAGTGAAACACCTATGGGTAATGGTAAGAAAATCCAGAGTGTGACCATGTCTAGACATTGTTGACGTAGACTAATAGAGAAGGTTATAGGATTTAAGGAGCCTGATGAATTCTGAAGTTAGGGAGGTTGAGAGTGTGTGTGTATATGTGTGTGTGTGTGTACACTATGCCAGCAATATATTATAATAATAAAAATGCTGTTCAGTTGTGTCTGACTCTTTGTGACCCCATTTGGGGTTTTCTTGGCAAAGATACTGGAGTGGTTTGCCATTTCCTTTTCCAACTCATTTTACAGATGAGGAAACTAAGGCAAAGAGGGTTAAATGACTTGCCCAGAGTCACACAACCAGTAAGTGTATGAGACCAGATTTGAACTCAGGTCTTCCTAAACCCAGGTCCAGTGCTCTCTATCCACTGGGCCACCTAGCTGCCATATAATAATAATCATAAAAAATAGCTCCCTGTTTACATATTGCTTCAAGGTTTACAAAGCACTTTCTTAAAATCAATCCTGGAAGTTAGGTAGTATAAATATTTTAATCTCTACTTTATAAATGAATAATCTTGGCTCTGTGTGACAAAGTGACTTGCCTATAGTCACACAGCTAATAAGTAACAGAGCAAGGGTCACCTGACTTCAGTTCCTGTGCCTCTCTCATAATAACTTTAACATTAACTGATAAAAATAGTATAATTATATTGTTTGATATTTATGTAGTGCTTTAAGGTTTGCAAAATGTTTTAAAATCATTATCTCATTTGACCCTATGAAGTAATTAGTACAGCTACATGGAAGCACTCTGTTAGAAGAATATACCATAAGAACCCTAACAGTGAGCTGTGGCACAACTGTCCTTTACCATAAATTTTCTTAACTATAAGGAAGACATAATTGAAAATATATAGGACTGGAAGTTAGGAGGTGTAAGAAAAGGGTAAAAGTTCTTGGGTTGTTCACTTAAAATCAACAAGAAGATAGAAAATGAAGTCTTCCTGATGCCAAACTACTAGGAACTAGAATATCTTCTTATATTTTAAGAAATTTCCTATTTGTCACTATTACTTAAGATGATATGAAACCTATTATGCAAGCCTATTTATGTACATGACATTTTAATTCAGCTTTATTATTTGCCATAGTTGTTTGTACTTTAATTAAGACTTTAATTTACTGTACTTGTAGTGCAAAACACTTTATGCAAAGGGTACAATTTTAAAAAATCAAATGAAAGCAAATGCATGAATCATTAAAGGATAGTTTGTTTGGTAACTTAAACCTGCTTAGCTGTTTAGCTTCCAAAAATAGATACACTCCTCTTTCCATTAAAGGACTCTAGCTATTTATTCAAAGGTATTTAAGAAGCTATGTTCTACCACTAGAGGGCGTTAAATAATAATAATAATGATGATAATAATAATAATAATAAAAATTGTAACATCAGACAACTTGTTTGTCAAAGTTTAAAAAATATAAAAAAGGCTTTCTCCAGATTTTCTTAAAATTAAAAAAATAACTTTATAAACATTTCTCCAGGTACATTAAATGAAAATGAAGACTTCTATTTTTATGCTCCTAATTTTATAAATGACTTTTGTTCACTCCTTTAAAATTGAAACAAGGTATTAAAAATAAGCATAGTATAGTATTTACTTATCTGAAATTGGATAGGTACTACTGCATTATAGTCTAACATAATTCTTTGTTCAACAAAGCATTCTCTATAAACAAACAAAAAGCTTTTGGCAAGCTAAAGTTAACTGTTTGTTGGAGATTCACTATCAGTTTTCCAATACTGTAGTAAATACCTATATTTACCTTCCCATCACCATTATAGGCTCATTTGTGATTCCTACTACATACTTAAATACAGTGGCTGTGTCTTTGCCTTGCTTTTTCCTCATTTAATGATTCTTCACCTGGAGACTGTAACAATATTCCAAATTTCAAGAGATTTGGGTAGCTAAAATTAAGGGGCCTGAAATCTGGTTAAAACTCCCCTGGCCTATATGACTTGACACCCAGAGCTGAACTGAAAAAAGTACAGAGGAATGAGAATTTATCAACTGTCAGGGTCACAGTAGACGTCAGTATTGGGAGCATACACAGGTAATGAAGTTAAGTCAAGAAGCAAGTCTGGGCTGAAGGAACAAACTAAAAACAAATAAGCAAAATGTCAATGGAGTTGAAATTAACTCAGAATTTAGGAAGAATATCATGAACCAAGAAGCAAATAAGGGAGAAAAATGCAAGGAAGGGACATCATGGCGTTGGGAGACTGGAAGACTGGAGGAATGGGAGGGAGAAACGCTTGTAAGTGCTACTATCTGTGTGGGAAGGTTCCTTTCACAGCTCTCACTACCATGGTAGCAGCTGGGAAGAGAAAAAACTGATTAGAGTTTTACTTGAAGACACAGGGATGCTGGGAAGTAGATAAATGGCTAGTGTGTAGTAAATGGTTTTGTATTTAGAGACTAGTCTTGGTGCAGAGAGAGTCTTAGTATGGTAGTAAAGCCAGTGGGTATACAGATTACTCGGTATGAGAAGACTTGAATGTTAGAAATGAGAGAGGCTAGAAGGCCATAGGTCTCCTTTCTCTGTATCACGATTTTTGGTATGTGGAGATATGTTCATGGATATTTTTTGGTCAGGTTTCATGGCTTATTTCCTCTATCATCTCCACATATGGTTCATGAGTATGAGAGAGTGATGAAGGTGGTTATTAGATAAGAGCCAATTGTTCACATCAGTTATGCTAGGTGAGCTTGCTTCTTATCCCTGTTCCCGAAGGAAAGGCCTGGTGGGGTCAGGGAGAGGTACTGGGTAATCTTACACAATGCTTTGGAAACACATGAAAGCTGAAATGAGTTGTTACCTCTGGTTCAGCTATTTTTATTCTCCTCCTACCCTGGTAAAACACCAATCCAAGTAGAAGCGGTGGAGACATTAGGAGGAAATGGCCCCTCTATCTTAAGAGTTTGTGATTGATATGGAGGTGGAAGCTGGATTTTGTGTAATGAGCACTTTACATCTTAGAGAAAGGACAGGTAGGTTCCCATAGCTTATTCTACAGGGGAAGTCAGTACAAGAGAAATGAGATTTTTTTCATGATTGAAACACAATTCCTAAGAGAAAGAAAAGGAATATGGTCTAAAGGATCAATATGGATGCACAAGAAATAAATCAAACAACTTAAGACTTTGATAAGAAATGTAAAGCAGATAAAAACAAGGACATGTAACAGGATGAATAAGAAAGTGTGGTAGTGCTCTGTGGCAGTAGTCCTAAAGGTCGCGAGAGACTGAGGCTAATGATAAATGCTTAAGGAAACAAAAAGGCTTTTAAAAAAAAAAGGTTGTATTTAGGATGAGTATGACATATGTAATGACAAGTATGAGCAGGATATGTAATATAGATAATGTCAAATTCTACAGTTGGGTTAAAAAAAATCAAATGTTCAAGTACAAGATGGGGAAGGCATAATTAGAAAATAGACCATGTGAAAATAATATGGAGTTTTTATTCCAATCTAAGTTCAGTGTACATCAACGGTGTGACATGGTAGGTAAAAACAAAACAACAGAACTATTTTCATCTTAACCTATATTGACATTGAGGTAGCTAGATTGCTCAGCGGACAGAGCACTGGGCCAGGTGTAAGGAAACCCAAGTTCAAATTCAACCTCAGACTATATGTCCCTGGGCAGGTCACTTAACTTCTGTCTGCTTCAATTTCCTCAACTATAAAATGGGCATACTAATAGCAACTATTATCTCGGGGTTGTTGTGGAGATCAAATGATATAATATATTTGTAAAATACTTACCACAGTGCCTGGCACATAGCAAATGCTTAATAAATGCTTGTTTCCTTCCTCCCTTCCTGGATTAATAGAATCATACCATCTAGAATAAGGGAAATGACAGTCTCATTATATTCTCCTTTTGTCTAAAGAATTGTGTTAAATTCTACCAAACCCATTTTTAGGAAAAATACTGGCTAAGAAGATTGTATTCTGAGAACGATGACCAGGATGGTGAAGGACTTGAACCCATACCAAATCGGGATAGGCTGAAGGAACAGAAGATGTTTAGCCAAGAAAAGAGAAGACGTGGGGGGTGACATGATAGCTATCCCTCAAGTATTCAAAAGGCTTGGAGGTGTTCCATTTGGCCCCAGGAGACAGAACTAGGAGCAGTAGACTAAGTTGCAAAGAGGAATATTTAAGCTTAATGTAAACACTTTTTAATAAAAGTTCTATGAAAATAAAAATGGGCTGATTTAGGAGGCAGTAGTGTGTTCCTTCCTCATGATTATATGTGTTCAAGCAGAACTTGGAAGTACTCCTTGATTGAGATATTGTATAGGGGATGATTTTTTTTTTTTGGTGAGGCAATCGGGGTTAAGTGACTTGCTCAAGGTCACACAGCTACTAAGTGTCAATTTCTGAGGCTGGATTTGAATTCAGGTCCTCCTGACTCCAGGGATGGTACCCTATTCACTGCGCCACCAAGCTGCCCTATGGGGGATGATTTTTAAGGTACAGTTCGGACTAAATGATCTGTAGGTTCCCTTTCAACTTCATGAGTCTGATTTTTTTTTTTTTTTGTGATTTACAAATTTCTAAGCTGGCCAAATAGCCAGGCCTGCTGAACAATTCATAAATGGGGAAGCAAGTGGCATTTACAAGAAAACTGATACTTGTTACACCTTGTTGTCATTTTTTTTTAACATGTTTTTTTCAGGAACAAAATGCAAAACCTGGAAAAAATTTGTAATTACTGTTTATACTCTCCTAATTACTAGGAATGCAGGTTAGACAGTATATTTCAAAGCATAGTCCAGGGATCAATTTCATAAGAGTAGTTATTCCATGTTATTTTCAAGCTGAAACTGTGTAGTATTAATGTTAATAATAACAATACATGACATATTTAAAGGTTTCAAAAGCACTTTTACATGGATTATATCATTTTGCTTTCATTTGGTATAAGTTGGACTATCTCACCTAGGAGATGTTTTCCAATTCTAAGACTCAGTGATTCTATAATAGAGTTTTAGCATTAGTAAAAGTTCTCAGGATTTATTTGAAGGTTGCACTTCAGGTTGCATTTCCAACTCTCTACAGTACTTTTGTCTACTATGCCATAAAAACCTCTTCAGCCTGGAGGCTAATTTTACCTCTGGACTACTTTCTCACATTGGAAGTACCCTATATCCCTGTGGCTTCTCCCTCCGGCTGGTTTCTCTCAAGATTCTAATCCTGGCCCTCTTTTCCATATAGCCCTTTAGGGTTACTTCTACAACTCACAGTGCAACTAAGTTCCCAAAGGGTAGCTAACTACTACTCTCCTTAGGGTTCTTTGTGTAATATTGAGGGCCATAGGGTTTTCTAATACTATCATTGATTCCCCAGTCTGCTTCCCACTGATTATCAGCCAGGCCTAATTAGTTTTTAGAAAGAGTATTTACTAAGTAGATTATAACAAAGACAACTGTTAGAAAAAATAATCACTCCAAACCAGGGGTACATACTCCCCTGGTATACATAAGGTCCCTGGGAAGAGTGGGCTCAAAATTATGGTAAAATGGTAGTAAGGCACAGGGTCAGAGAGCATGTGTGTCAAAAGGCAATTTATAGCTCTTAGCTATTAGAAGTCTTTTTCTTTCTTTGTGGAATCCTCGCTTCATACTTCCCTTTAGGTGTATTTCTCTATTTGAAGGTTGGTATACTTTTAGAATCTCGAAACTGCTTTTCTTTCATTTACTTAGTTGATCCCTGAGTCTCTCAGCTCTGGAAACAGATGCTGCTGTCAGCCATTGCTGCTCTAGGGATACTACTATGGATTCAGGTGAACAATGCTAATAGCTTTGGCAGACATTGCTACCGAGAGGATTTCCAGATCTTCCAACTTTTTAAAATTCATGAAGTTTTGATTTGGTCAATTTCATCTCTGGATATTCAGTTCCCTTTTTTGGTGAGACCTGTTTGTCCTCAGTGTGTCTTTCTTTAATCCCAGCTGGATGCAGTTTCCTACTAGTATGGTCTGTCTGGTAATACGGTAATGGGAGAAGAAAGAGATGGATGCTTCTCCTCCCCCCAAGAGCAATTTTTTCTCTTGAGCCTGGAATTCTCAGCTCCCAAATTTGCCTACCTTTTCCACTCCAATGAGCAGAACTACAAACTAGCTTGTTGTTTTTATATGTAACTCAAGAAGAGTAAATAACTTGATCTTTAAACAGATAAAAGGTATTTCTTGTACAGTGTCAACTTTCTTTAACTGATGTTCTCAAACCTCAATGATCCTTTGAAACTGACTAAGGACTTATTAACAACTAATTTACTTTGGACTGATTCAATTAAGATGTCTGGGATTCAGCTGAGGTGAGAACAGACCTCTGTACTTACATTTACTTCCTCTACACTATCTCTCCTTGGAATTTTACTCTTTCACTTCATCTTTACATCAATGACTCCTTTTCTCAGAGGTCCAATCAAGTAATCAATAAGTATTTATTAAGTGCTTACTATGTGCCAGGTGCTAGGAATAAAAATATAACGGATGAAACAATTCTTCCTCAAAGGCATTTAGAGTTCCATATTTTCAATAATTCTAATTGGTGGCTAGATATCCCTACTTGAATGGCTTTCTGGTACTTCAAATTAAATATGTCTAAAGCAGAATTTATAATTTTATTCCCTGATGCCTACATCTTTTCCTCACTCATCTATTATTACTGATGATACCACCACCCTCCTGGTCAACCAGGACTAATCTTGTAATCTTTTAGTTTTCTTTAGATGTGTAGGGTGATGTAAAGGGTTCGGTCAATAAGGAACTAAATCCTATTGATTTTTACCTCTGCATTTTCTCTCTCTTATATCTCCTCATTTCTTCTACATAGCAATGAGTCTACTTCAGGCCTGGAAGAGAGAATTCTATATGAAACTGTGAATGTCCATTTCACAACACTTGCCTAAAAAAGCACATAATTAATTCTACAGATTATATTTATAACTGTCCTGCTTGTCTGTACTTCCTTTTGAACTTCTTTCTTTATTTTTTATATGTATTGTAATAAGTTTTATAATGGCCTTTTTTTGGGGGGGAAGGGGGGAATCACAATTGCTAACTGTGAACTGGTGAAAACTGTTTTGACTGGTAGGGATCAGTACTCCAGTAAGCATGTATGCCAAGGCTAATAAACCCATAGACTGGGCTTAACCACTACACCTCAAAAGCCTCTTGTTTAGGATAGTTAAAGAGTTAAGTTTACTGATCCTGCTCCCTCATTCTTCAATCTCAGGCAACTTATAACCTTATTTCACTGGCCCCAACTATACAAATATCTTCTCCTATGGATGACAGGGCAGTATTTTATTGGTGCCAGCTAACTAGCTGTTTTCTATGTAAGTTTCAGCCCCAAAAGACTTTGTGTCTTTGAATAGAGTACAAAAGCTCACTGCTTGGTTTCCTGTCTGGAGCCCACCAAGGCAGGGCCACACACTAAGACTGTTCCCCATGGTCTTCTATCCTTTTCCCTGATTGTAAACAGTCTTGTTAACTCCTCTCACTGTGTTGTGTTGGTGATCTTCACCTGAACTCTCCTGTACTATACTTTCACCTCCTTCTTCCTTTCTACCCTGGTGTATTCCTTTTAACCCTCTCTTCTCTTGTTCCTCTTCAAGCCCTCAGAACAGAACCAACCCACTCCCTGGACCTCTGTTTTTTCTTATTTAACTTCCTCAAAAACCTATGAAGACATTAAAATTCTAAAGGGACAATTGTTTCTTCTCCCCTTATTAAAATGTTAGTACATCATCATACAGCTCCTCCCAATCAGCATCATGTCCAGGTCTTAGCACAGTGCCTGGTATATAGTAAGTGTTGAATAAATGCTTATTCACTTCCAACTGCTCAATACTTTTCCAGGATTCTCTGCCCTCTTGTTTTTATATTTCAAAGTTTCTTCTCAGCTCTTCTCTTTTCATCAGAAATGCTTGAAAGTGCTATAGTCATTAAAGGCCCATTTTTCTCCCCATATAGGATTATACTAAGCTTTGCAAGGAAAGTTGTTCTTGGTTATAAGTCTCTATCTTTTGCCTTTTGGGATACTGTTTTTTCCAAGGTTTTCTCCTGTTTATCACAGAAGCTGCCAAGTCTTGTGTGATCCTAACTCCTTTCTGGATGCGTGCAGCATTTCTTCCTTTGATGTAGAAGGTCTGGATTTTGGTTATGGCATTCCTGGGACTTTTCCTTTTGGAGTTTCTTTCAAGAAGTGATTGGTATATTCTATCTTTACTTTACCCTCTGGTTTTAATAGCTCTGGATAATTTTCATTTCAGATTGTCTCGAACAACATGTCTACACTATTATCGTTCTTGAACAATAGTATTGTGAATTAGGGACTCCAAAAGATTCTTTTTTTTTGTTTAAGTAAGTTTTTATCGATGTCTTTTTTTTTATATCATCATAATTTCTCCCAGTATCATTTCCTTATCCCTCTCAGAAAGCCATCCTATATAACAAATGGCATCTTAAAAGACAACAAAAGGAAAAAGAAAAAAAAAATCAGCTTAACTAATAAACACATTAAAAAAGTCTGGAAATATATGCAATGTACAATTGTGGACCTTCTACCTTTGTAAAAGGGTGGAGAAGGAGTGTCTTCTCATATCTTCTTTCAAACCATGCTTGATCCCTACAATTTTTCAACACTGACTTCTGATATTTTGGGCATTATTCCTTCCATTTACATTGTTGTAGTCATTATGTAAGTTGTTTTCTTGGTTCTGCTTCCTTCATTTTGCATCAGTTCTTATACATCTTCTTCTATATTCATCACACATAGCACAGTACTATTCCATTACATTCATGTACCACAATTGGTTTTAGGGTCAACTAGGTGGTGCAGTGGATAGAGGGCTGGGCCTGGAGTCAGGAAGACTCAGATGTCCCTGAGTTTAAATCCAGCTTTACACAATTACTAGCTGTGTGACCTTGAGCAAGTCACTTAACACTTTTTGACTCAGTTTCTTCATCTGTCAAATGAAATGGAGAAGGAAATGGTGGCTGCACTCCAGATATTTGCCAAGAAAACTCCAAATGGGGTCATGAAGAGTAGGACATGACTGAACAACCACAATTACCTTAGCCATTCCACTCTCAAGGGGTATTTATTTGCTTCCAGTTATCTGCTCTCACAAAAAGTGCAACTATCAATATTCTGGTATACAGAGGGACTTTCTTCTTATCAATGGCCTCCTGGGGAGGCGGGTGGCAATGGAATCTTGAGATCAAAAGATACAGATGTTTTGGTCACTTTATTTGAGTAATTCCAAAGTGCTTTCCAAAACAGCTGTATGGATTCACAGTTCCACCAACAATGTACACCTGTGTGCCTATCTTCCCTTAACCCCTCCAACACTATTTCCATCTTCTGTCATCTTTGCTTATTTGCTGGGTGCGAAGTGAAGCCTCGGGGTTGTTTTGATTTGCATTTGTCTTATTATTCATGATTTGGAACATTCTTTCATATAGTTGTTGAAGAGTTTGTAATTTTTCTTTTGTTCATATTCTTTGACAGCTTATCTACTGGGGGGAGCAATTCTTTTTTTTTTTTTTTTTTTGTTGTTATGGTTTTGGTTAGGCAATGGGGTTAAGTGACTTGCCCAGGGTCACACAGCTAGTGTGTGTTATGTGTCTGAGGCCAAAAGAATATATATATATATATATATATTTTTTTTTTGGCAATTGGGGTTAAGTGACTTGCCCAGGGTCACACAGCTAGTACGTGTCAAGTGTTTTGTCTGAGGCTGGATTTGAACTCAGGTCCTCCTGACTTCAGGGCTGGTACTCTATCCACTGCGCCACCTACCTGCCCCTGGGGCAATTCTTAAATTCACATTCTTTGACCTGTTTTCAGGTCAGTTGTTTTTGAAAACATGTATTATATAACATATACTTACCTTTTTTAAGTCTTCTGACTTCAATACTTTTCTGTTGCTTAATGGAGTCACTAAATTCTGTTGGTTCTATTCTAGTTCTCAGAGAGTCCATTACTTGGGTGGGGTTTACCACTTCTAAGATAATTATAAGCTAATTATTCTCCTTCTAATTCTTTCCTTCAGAGATCTAATTTCATTTTTCCTTACTTCATTTCTTCTAGGTATTCAAGTGGTCTTTGTGGAAAATCCATTTTTTCTTTGCATCTCTGCTTGAAGTTATTATGGCACTATATTTGCAATACTTTTTTTTATAGTGGACAGTGCTTTATTTGACTTATTCATCTTTATACAGTTTTAGTTCCTGGGCCAGGGCCAGGTTCTGATTCCTGCTGTATTTTTGGGTGATATGGTCTAGCCTTCGGTTCTCTGGGTTCTTATGTTGACTTCTACTTTCCACGGTTTGTGTCTTCTGGATTTTTGAGGTTCAGGGTGCTGGAATCTTCAGAGCCTTCTCTGGCATCTCGAGACAGCAATGCTAGGTACCTGAAAGCCCCTTAGCTTGGAATGTACTGGGCACTGCGGTACCATGTTTGTTGGCACCAAGCTGGATGCTGCCTGCTGTCCCTCCCTGGGCTTTCAAGGTCCCCCTACACTGGAGCTTTCTAAGGGAAGTAACTTTGGAAAGAGCTCAGTCATTGCTTCTATCCATAGAGACTTGCAGGTTACCTGTGTATATGGTTTCTCTCTGATCTGTCTAGATACCACGCTTTTTAAACAGTGGGTCATGACCCACAGTTTAAAATACGCTGAGAGTTGCGAGTGGAAAAAAATTTAAGAAACACTGGTCTAGAAGGCAATGCTATGTTGGCTTTGCTGGCATGTCCCCTTTCCTACTGACCTTGTGCTTTTGGTTAACTTTTCATGCAATTTTGGAGTGGATGGAAGAAATTACTTACTGTAATTTCTCTTTGGATTTCTTGATTATTATTCACTCTGGTGAACACTTCAGAGTTTTCCTGGAGTAGGTAGGTTTATGGGAGTTGGGAGGCCTGTTTCCTGTTCAGGTGGCCATCTTGGTAGGAAATCCCTCAACCCCCCACTCCCCCCACCACCATATTTTCTTCTCTAAACAGTGGTAAAAGCCTCATATCTGGTTTTTCTGTCTTCTATCTATCTCCTATTCCAAGGCACTACTCAAAGATGGCATTCCTTTGTCCCTCCCCAACATCCCAGAAAGAGTGGCTTCCTATCACCCACTAAATAAAGCATTAAAGCTTGATCTTGACATTCAAAATCCTCTATAATCTGTTCCTAACTTACCCATTCAGTTATATCCCATTATTAATATCTCACAGTATTTCCAGTCAACTTGGAATTCTATCTTCTGTTTTTATTATATCCTTTCCCATCTTAATACCTTTGCTTATGTTATTTCCCATTCCTGGAATGCAATCCCTCTATCCCTATCTCTCTCAGTTGAAGGCCCTCTCTCAATTCATGATCCACTTTTTCCATGAAATATTCCTTGATCCCTCTTCTCTTCCCCCTTGTTCCTCCCCAAAAGAAAGTGATCTTTCCCACCTCAAATTTCTCATTGCACTTTTCCTTGCAATGACCTCATGTTCCCTTGTGTTACAGTTACTCTCTAGATTAAAAGACTTCAGAGTCTGTGTAATATCTGACTTGGAAAAGGGCATGAATAAACTTTTTTATGTAAAATGGTCTGCTTCAGTAGGAAAGAGATTCATCTGTACTAGGAGTCTTTAATCAAAGGCTCAATGTCAACTTGTCAGCTATGTTGTAGTAGGGATTCTTTTCAGGTATAAGTTGGACTGCACAGTCTCTGAGGTCCCTTACACCTCTGAAACCAATCCTGTGATCCATAAGCTTTATATTCCCCATGTTTAGCATATTGTAGGCATTTAATACATACTTGTTGAATGAACTGACATACAAATAAGTCAAAGTAGGGAAGGAGGAGAAAAGATGATGTAAATCTTCATTTAAAGACAAATTATATAAATAAGAGATCAGGGAGAGTCAAGATAATGAAATCTACAACTGGATCAACAAAGCAGTATCTCTAGTTGTCCAGATTAGAACTTAATTAAAATACTTATAATATCAACTAGATTTATTCTTGGATAATGAGGCATTTTTTTTCCTCCACAAGGGATATTTTTTGAGCATTTGCCTCACTGAAAGGAGTCTTTATTCAATTCTGTATTGTTGGTCAAACACGTCTCAATATACGGGCATATGTTTAAAAGTAAAAATAGGAAATTATTATTATTAAATAGGGAGTCCGCAGATCTGAAGCGGCATGGTGAAATGAAAAGAGTGCTAGCTGTGGAGTCAGAAGAAAGCTGGTTCTCAGGCTCACCCTGACCCTGCTTAGTTGTATGATCTTGCACAAGCCTCTCTGAGCTATGGGCACAGCAATTTAACTTTGCTCCATATTCCTCATCTGTAATAACTACCTCACTGGTCTGTTGTGAGAAAAGCATTTTGCAAAACTCACAATGCTATATAAATATGAATTATTATCTTTATTGATTGAAATAATGAGCAATTATATTGGAAAAGATCCCTTTTTTGTTGTTCAGTCATTTTGATCATGTCTGACTCTTTGTGATCCCATTTGGGGTTTTCTTGGAAAAGACACCACCGAGTGGTTTGCTACTTCCTCCTCCAGCTCATTTTATAAAAGAGGAAACTGAGGCAAACAGGCTATAAAGACTTGCCCAGGATCACACAGCTAGTGTCTGAGGCTCTATATGAACTCAATAAGATGAGTATTCCTGACTTCAGGCCTGGCACTCTATCTGCTGTGCCACCTAGCTACCCTGGGAAAGCACTAATATAGCACAAGAATATGCTTGAGTAATATACATTTGAATGTGGAAAAGAAAGGAAATTGTCAAAAAGAGACTGTTCCCACATACTTACTTTCGCCACATGGCTATGAACGAATGTACAGATACAAATCCCGTTCTTTCGCCTCCTGCAGCATTGAACATGGGGGCTTTCCAATAGAATGGGCAGCCACATGCCTGAAAACACAAACAGAGAAGCAGTAAGCACATGAATGGAAAAAGAGGAGTCCTTTATGGGTTTCTGAGCTCAAATGCCCCATGGGCAAGAAGAATACTAGGAAAAATAAAACTGAGGACACTCAGTTACTATAATCTTAGGTAGCAAATATGAGAACACATTAGAGTGGGAAAATTTTGTTAGACATATAAACCACCAATTTTATAAACAAAAAGGAAATATTTCTCTTACCTCCTCAGTTTCTTTTTCAGAATATTTCTTTCCTTTCCTTTCCTGGTCAGCCTCTGGATTAACTCTAAAAATCTAGCCTTCAGCAGCTTCATCTAACTAAAGTCCAATATATATGCCCTCTTCTTTGAAGGAAGAAAAAGAAACAGCAAGCCTCATTTCCTATTGTTGTCTGCTCTCTCCTTACCCTAGCAGAGAAATAAAGTCAGTCCCTTTTCCTGAACAGCTTGTTGTTACATGGTTGCTGTTATCTGCACCTCTGTCCATCCTTTGCCTGTTTTTTCACTAAGTCCAAGATAGGAGAAAAAGCCAGAAAAGCTCAGGCTGGAAGGAATAGTTTTGGGTTTGTTAAAAGTACTACAATTTATATAAATGATCAAAAGTGAAAGTGCAATACTAGCACATAAATCATATTAGCAAATTAGAAGCCATCACAAATAAGAAACTCTATATTTACAGGCCATAAGAACTACTGAGAAGTGAAAAAAAATTACATTTAAGATATACTCTCCCAAAGGGAACTATGATCCCATGTAAAAAGCGTATTCTTGGGCAATTAGTTGGTACAGTGGATAGAATGTTGGGACTGTCAGGAAGACTCATCTTCCTGAGTTCAAATCTGGCCTCAGACACTTAGTAACTGGACAAGTTGCTTAACCTTATTTGCTTCAGTTTCCTCATCTGTAAAATGAGCTGGTGAAATAAATGGCAAATCACTCTAGTATCTTTGCCAAGAAAACCCTAAATGGGGTCACAAAGAGTTGGATATGACTGATAAACAAAACAACTCCCAAAGGGAAGAGTACCCATTTCTTTCTCCCCAGAATTCCCTTCTGTCATCTCTTCTTTTTTTCCATTGACCCTTCTCCTTAAAAGAAAGGTGGCTTCCCCTGGCCAAGTACATACTTGTTTCTTTCCTAGAGGGAAAAAAAAAATACTAGTTCATTTCCTATCACCGACAACTACCTCTGGCTCATAGCAGAGAAATGCAGTCAGCTTCCAAGACTGGACAATTTTGTATACCCACAGCTTCATGTAAAACACACTTCCAAATCTGGAACTGTCTAGAGTGCCATACCTTATTATATAAGACTGTGTTTGTCATTCATCCTAGAAATTAAAACCTGTTAGTATAGTATCTTTGATTCATGTGATAAAAACTATTTAGGAAAGTTGCTCATTTTGGAGATGTGATAAATCAGATTCATTTCAAGTCTATATGAACTGGCTTTTGACAGGAGGCTATCATTTTTAGCTTCTGCCCAAAGGTAAACATAATCAGATATCAGGTGTTCTTGATAGATGGGTCAGTCACAAAGTCAGCCAAGATCATATGTCAGGTGCTCAGAATATGAAAAACAAGATAAAAGCAAAGTGAGGTAAATAATGGATAAATAACAGAATCTCCCATCAGGATAACCAAATCAAGGCTTCAAGATATTGGAATTAGAGTGGAAATTCAAGATTTCTCTAAGTTCTCCAGGTACAATACTCTTTACTGATATCAAACAACATGGGGAAAATTAGTTCCACTTCCACTATAAAATGAAAGGAAAGTAGCTGAAAGGCCTTGAAGGTCTCATTTTAATTGTAATTTTTATGATCAGAAATTCAAGAATTCTGAACTTGGGGTCAATGAACTTTGGTTTTAAAATATTTTGATAACTGTATTTCAATACAACTAGCTTCCTTTGTAATCCTACACATTTTATTTTATTCATTTAAAAACATTCTGAGAAGGGCATCCAGAGACTTCACCAGACTGCCAAAGGGGTCTATGACACAAAGAAGATTAAGAAATCCTGCAGCCTATAGTATAGTTTTGATTGGTGTTAAGTGTCGTTCTTTGTGCTGTTTTTCCTTGTCCTTATGTGGCATTAACCTTTGGGCTTTTGCTTTTAATTGATGATTAGGGTATCTAGGATTTCTGATATACTTCCATTTACTGGATTTCATTTCTCACGGTTCTTTGTACTACAATTATTGTATGAGAGCTTTTGAGGGTCCAGGATAACTATCAGTATGCTCAGGGTAACTGGCCACTTCCCATTTAGAGCCTGTGGCTGGTCATCAGAACCAGCAGCAATGTTGATAGTTTTCCCTTATGTTATTTACAGTATAATCTCCATAAGCGAGTAGTGTGGATTAATGTAGTGCATAGAGATCTGGGTTTGAGAGTCAGGAAGACCTGTATTCAAATCTTGCCTCTGAAACATACCTGCAGTGTCACAAGTAGCTTAATCTTTGTTTCCCTGGCAATGCTCTAAGACAGAATTTGCAGAGCACATGATCGGCATTGGTAGAAGGAGTTTCACTGCTGGGAGAGCCTCAACCAATGAAGTTACCGACCCAGTTAAAAGGAAAAAATCCCTAAACTGTATGTGCCAGCACATAGTAAGCACTACATAAATTAGCTATTACTATTATTGTTGCTATTTTTACAATGGCTTCCTGCCTCTCAACCCACTTTCCCAGTCAAAATAGAAGCTGTCCAGATGACAGTTATTTGTCTTTAATTTTATGACTTATTTGTCATTTGTTGTCATTTTCTTTTTGATTGATTATGCTTTGCTGAGAATAATTTGGCTTCTATGTACTTTTAAGTTTTAAACTTCCTAATTGGTCTTCCTGTGTCAAGTCTCGTTTCATCTCTCTTTCTCTCTCTTGTTCATCCTTCACATAACTCTCAAAGTGATTTTTCTAACATTCAAGTCTGGCCTTGACTGTCCCCTACTCAATTAAACACTAACATCTCCCTATTGCCTCTGAGATCACATATCAGCTCCTCCATTTAACTTTTAAAACTCTTCACAACCTAGTCTCAACTCACTATTATAATATTAATATACACTATTCTCATACCTGGCTTCTACACTCCAGCCAAATTTCATTAGTAGTAGTTTTCTTTCTTTTTTGTTGGCCTTTTTGTTGTTGGTCACATACAACACTCTTTGTCTTGTTTCCACATACTTTTACTGTCTATTCTCCATGCCTAGAATTTATTTCCACTTTACTTCCATCTTTCAGAATCCCTGGTTTTCTTCAAACCTCTGTTTAAGCAATTTCCTGACTGGCCCTGTTACTGCTACCCCCCCCCCCCCCATTTACCTCGTTTTAATTTTGTATACACATAGTTATGTAAATATTGCAGTCCCTGATATAAGTTCTTTAAGGGGAACGACTATTTTCATTTTTTGTATTTGTAACCCTAGTGCCTAGCACAGTATCTAGTATAGAGTAGGTGCTTAACAAATACTTGTTGACTGACTGATTGAATAGAATGACTATGTGTTTTACTGGCACCATGCAATGTCAAGAGATCTAGAGAAAGGCCTCCCAGTACACTAGGTAAATAGCCTAGAGAAGATTTTTCAAAGAGCATGGATAAGAACTGCACGGGATGAGAAAGTATGGATAGGCTGGGGTCCATATCACTGCAGTGAGTACCCACAACAATGAAATCACAGGTCCATTAGAATACTAAGTAAGAAATTAATCTAATAGGCAAACACAAAAAACTAGGAGGTCCCAAAGAGCCTCAGTCACCAAACATTTGACCTCCCTGTAAGAGGAGGGGTATGGCATCTATGAACAATATAACAAAATATAAACTAATTTGGAAAATATTATAGAAGAGAATAGCGGAAGATTATGGTCAATACTGCCTGATAAAATAGTGAAGAATGGTAAAAGAGAAAAGAATGTACAGAAAGCTTCACCTGAAACTTGAATAAACCTGATCAAGCAAAGAACATTACAGATAAAACCTGAATAACAGAAAATGAAAAATGGAACTTAATTGTAGGCATTTTTTGGTGACAACTGCTCTAAAACCTCAGTACTGATAATGTTATATGAGGAAGTAGATATAGAATATAAGGGTTTGCAACTGGACCAGACCAAACATAAAAAGAAGAAATCCAATAAAGGGATTTATCTATCAGCACTTCCTAAACTGTGGGTTGAGATCCCATGTGTGGTCTTTAAGTTTAAGAAGCGCTGAAGGGGTCACAAGTAGAAAAAGTTTAAGAAGCCCTGATCCAGATGACCTCCATGGTCCCAAACAACTCTATTACTACAGACTAGGAGGCAGGTTGGTACAGTAGAAAGAGCACTGGTTCTAGAGTCAGAGGGTCTGGATTAAAATCCTACCTTAGATTATTGCTTTCTGGTTGTTCCTGAGCAAATAATTTAACCTACTCCTCAGTTTCAATACTCGTAAAAAAAAAACAAGAACAAACCCAACAACAAACGATGTTCCTTTAGACTCCAGATCTATGGAGCTATTACCAAAGCAGGTGCTGAAGAAAATATTAATAACTACTAACCCATACATTTACTTTTTCATCTCTATAAATTTTTATGTGAATGGTTTATACATATAAATACTTTTTTTTTGAAAAATAAAAGGAAATAGACAGATGTCCAAAAAATGATATTCTTCAGTATAGCATATTTTCAGTAACATGAATTAAGGGGGATCAAAAAAGGCTTCTCTTAGAAGTTGTGATTTTAGCTGGGACTGGAATGAAGTGAGAGAGCACATATGTGGAGGCAGAACATTCCAGGCACAGGGGACAGCCAGTGAAAGACATGCAATCCAATGTCTTGTTTGAGGAACAGTGAGGAGGCCAGTGTCCCTGGATCTCAAGAGTATGTGGTACATATACAGTGTAAAAAGACTGGAAAGGTAGGTGGTGTTTAATCATTTCAGTAATGTCCAACTTTTTATGACCATGACCACAAAAACTCCATTTCAGGTTTTATTGGCAACTAAAGTGGTTTGCCACTTCCTTCTCCAGCTTATTTTACAGATGAGAAAACTGAGGCAAACAGGGTTAAATGAGTTACCAGGGTCACACAGCTAATAAATGTCTGAGGCCAGATTTGAACTCAGGAAGAAGAGTATTCTTGACTCCAGGCCTGGCACTCTATCCACTGCACCTCCTAGAATCCATGCACCATGCTAACTGGAGAGCTTGCTCTACAAATAGTGACCCCTAACCACTTGACCATGCCATTTTTTTTTTACCATGTTGCTGCTGTACTATATCCAAATTGGTCTTTAGCTTCTGCCCTGGAGCCCATGCTGATTGATGAAAACTCATTACATGTAGCCAGCCCCTGCCACCTACGTCCATTTTCTTGCCATACCATTACTGCCACTCTGTTTTGTAGCTGGATCTCCAGCTACTCACCCTAAGGTTGTGCACTTAATTACTGAAAGTTCACTATATTTAACCAGCCACAGCTATGCAATCTTGCTCTGATCAGTAATCAAATAAATATAACATCACTTCTGGAAAGGGTGTAATGTTCGAATTCTCTCATGACTCCACTCACCATTCCTGTGACTTCTCCCTTCCTGGCCATCACTCCCCTATATGGGGTTGTCTCCCCTTATTTGAATGTAAGTCCCTCAAGGGCAGGGACTCTCTTTTTTACTTTATCTTCAGCACTCAGCACAGTGCCTTCACATGGTAAGTGCTTACTATATGCTGAATGAATTCATTCATATTACTCCAGATGTGATTTGAGCAGTGAAGAGTAAAGTAAGACTATTTCCTCCCTTAATCAGAATACTATATTTTTATCATGAAGACGAAGATTTTATTATTTTCATTTTTTAGTAAACATCACAGTATTGAGTCATATGGGACCCCTAGTAAATTAAAATTTCCAAGTTTGTTTTTTCTATATTTTCCCCCCAAAAGGAAAAGCTATGAAGCCAGGTTTCCCCATGTATTTTTTGTACTACTTTTTTGGACTTAGTGCATACATCCAAATAACCCATATTAAATTTCATCTTACTGGTTATAGCTGTTCTTGATTTTTCCATACAATTATTAACTAACCTTCCCAGCTTTATATAAAACACTATTTTAATACTAAAAAAAGTTTAATACTAAAAAAAGGAGATAAGTTGTTCGTTAACAGAAAACTTAAATAACTTGACTGTCAAATGAATACTATGGGCACTACATGCTATAGGATTTCAGAAGATAGAGAGTAATCATTGTGTCCTGGACTAGTTAGGGAAGGCTTTACAGAAGGAGGGGGGGAAATCTGGTTGGGCTGTGAGGGATGTCTTGAATGTCTGGAAGAAGAGTTCAGATTTTATCCTATAGGCAATGGGTCATCATTGGAGAGTTTTAAGCAGAATGAATGAAATGAAACTAGTGTTTTAGGAATTTTAATCTGGCAGCATTTATATTATATATACTGAAGGGAAGAGAAATTATAGGCAGGGAGACCAGTAAGGAGGCTACAATAATCTAGGAAGTAAGTGATAAGTTTCCAAAATGGAGGCAATGTGATTCCATGGGAAGAATACTAAATTCAGCATAAGAGACCTGTATTCTAGTTTTGAATCTGCCACTAACTAATAATATAATACTGAATAAGTGCCTTAGTTTTTCTGAGTCCCAATTTTTTTGTCAGTAAAATGAAAAGGATGTATTAGATGATTTCTAGGGTTCTTTGATTGATTAACTGATTTTTTCCATTCTTAAATTCTATGATTCTAGGACAATGTCAGTGGGAAAAGAGAGCAAAAAGTTACTTTTTTTCCCAATTGGTATACTCTGATATGTATGTTGGTAAGCCATTAATCCTAGCAGCAAACTTGTCATGGGTCACATATCTGCTGGTGAATTGTATATTTCAACTTTCAGACCTAGAACAAGGAGGAATGCATGCATGTCTAAATAAGCAGAGATATGGATTCTCCTTCCCTTGATCATGTTACAAAATCACTCTCCCCTCCTTCTTTCTCCCTTCTTTCCCTTCTTTCTTCCCCCTATCTTTTCCCATCAGCAATTTTTTTTTAGAAGTGAGCAGGCACAAAACATTTTAACTTCAGTGAGGTGAATATGTGCTATGTGCTTTTTATTTGAAGTTTAGTTTGCTTCCAAGTTTTATCCATTTTGATGTAGTTAAACATTTGAACCAGAGAATAATACAATTTTGATCCTCTTCGCTGGTCTTTAGCAAAATTTAAAATAGAATATTTTAGAATTATTTGCTGATTCCTTTTTTAAATTAGTATATCAACAAACAAGTTTTAGGGGGAAATATTGGATATAAGAATCAATAAAACTCTTTGATTGGAAATTACTATTAAAGGAAGATGTGGGAATGAAAGATTATTCTAACATTTTGATTGTAGGTAGCTGAGAAAATGCAGAGAAACAGGAAACTCTAGAGGAAAAGCTAGTTTTAGGAGGAAGATGAGTTTGATTTTAGAAGTTTCAGGTGACAGTGGGACATCCAAATGAAAATATTCAACAGATCTGCTGGTTTGAGGCAGAATGGTGGTTAAAGCTTGAAAGATAGATTTAGCAATCTTTTGAATAATGGTATTAATAAAGGCAGCTAGGTGGATAGAGTGCTGGGCCTGGAGTCAGGAAGATCTGGGTCAAATCTGGTCTCAGGCACTTACTAAGTTGTGTAACCCTGGGCAAGTCATTTAACTTCTGTTTGTCTTAGTTCACTGAAGAAGGAAATGGCAAAAACTGCAACATCTTTGCCAAGAAAACCCCATGGACAGTACTAGTGTGCTATGGTCCACAAAGTTATAAAGAGTCAAACATGACTAACAACTGAACAACAACAATAACAACAGCCTATAGTCATGAGAATGGATAGGCTCTCTAAAGGAGTATAAACAGAAAAAAAATACAGCTGATTGTGAAACACGGGAAACACCTACAGTTAAAAGAGAGTAGCAGAAAAAGATATGAAAAGAGAAGGAGCAGTTAGAGAGGTAGGAGAGAATCATAGTAATGCAATATCTTAGATATCAAAGAAGAGAGGGCAAAAGTGTCAAATCCTGCAGAAACGTCAAGGAAAATGAGGGATAAGAAAAAGCCATTAGATTTAGTGATTAGGAGGTCATTGAAGATCGCTAAGAATACAGTTTCAATAGAATTGTAGTTCTGGAAAATAAATTACATTAATTAAACAACTAGAAAAGAAATGTAATGGGTATTAAAATGGGTATACTGATTGGAGAATAAGTTGGTAATGGCTAGACAGGATACTAAGGTCAATCAGAGATTATTTCAAGAGAGAAGGTGGTTTATGCACAAAGGGGAAGGGATCTTTACTAGAGAAGACAGATTAAAGAGCCTAAAGAAGAGGAGTAGGTATAAATTACTTAGTAGTTATATTACCTTTGCAATTTTCCCCATTTCGTAAATATCTGCTTTTTGATCTTCAACTTCCAAGAAGGTCATTTCAATTCTGTTTATGGTCTGTTCATGGTTTGCACATGCATCTGGAAGTCCTTTAGGGAAGTAGAATCGTGGAATGTTTATGGATAATGGCACATTGATAGCAACATTATTCACATGAACAAGAGGAGAGAGAGGTCGGGGGCTGCTTCCAACACTTGCTGCAGGTACAGGTGGTGTTCCAAGTTTCTTTTCTTGCTTATTCTGAACCTGAAATGACAATATGAACACAATATATGAATGCTGATTCAAAAACATGTTTTTTAAGACATTTCACTTGGGTTAGAAAGTTGTATGTGAACATCATTGCAAAAAGCCAGTGGAGACATTGTACAGCAGAACTTTACCTTTTTACAGGAGCTGTGAGTTGTGTTTTAGGAAATGTTTATGTATGTTAAACAAATTAATGTGATCATGAATAAACTATTTTATCATTGTTATATCCACATTGCACTTGTGCTTTTTAAAAGTCCTGCAGATTTTTCATTAGTATTTGTAAGACATTTCTAACATTCAAAATTCCCAAAAGGGCAGAATCCAATGAAACAATATTTTTTTAGCCTAAGTTATTTTAAATCACAAGGACTGTCTGAGACTACCACTAGACTTTCTAATAACTTTTGCTTCTTATTTACTGAGCTTCCTAAACTGAAGTTACTTTCTTTGCTATTACTATACTTTGAGAATGCTGCTGCTTGTCCTCCAAGGACTGATAAAAAAGACACACAAAGTACTTTAAGATTCATCTAGTAAGGGTCAGAGGAAGAGCAGGGGAGTAGTGGTGGTTGGTGACTTGCAGAGAGGGAATTGAAGCAGCTATCTATCAACCAGATAACAATAAAGAAGATGGTTTTCTTCCTGGGGCATTTATCCAAGACATAACAGAGGAGCTCTGAAGGCTCTTCTACTATCTATCTAATTCTGGAGATTCACAAAGCAGTAAGTGCCATAAGGAATCTAGAAAGCATTTTCAAAAAGGGACCATAAGGACACCAACAGGTTCCCCCCCCCTCACTCCCTCCTGCCACTTTTGCCTAGAGAATGCAAGAGACATAGAAGAGAAAAGGAAATCTGGGAAGTGGACAGATGTTTAAAAATATGACACCAGAGAATTAAACTTGGATATCTGGTTCACCGACTATAAAATACAGGAACAAGAGGCTCCTACACAAGAATGGAATATATTCAACAAGGTTTGGTAAGAATATAGTTTTCTTTTGTCTCATATATGAATCTAATCAAGAAGGGCTTTAAATGGAAAACATCAAGGGGAGGGAGAAAACTCCACTAAGCTACATACCACAGAGAGCAGCTAAATGTAGAAGAATAATAGCAGTTGGGACACCTCAAAGTCCACAGGAGATAAGAATCCAAGAAAGGAACCAATAGTAAAACTCATATCCTCAAATGTCTATTCATAAATGCAAAAAGTATGGCTAACAAGCTGGATGAACTAGAAACCCTAATGTAAGGAGGCAAATTTGATCTCACAGATCTCATTAATGATCGGAAAATAATATGGCTCTGGATCAGTGGTGGGGAACCTGTGGCCTCTAGGTCCTCAAGTGTGGCCCTTCAGGCAAAGAGCAGCTCTTGAGGACCTAGAGGGCCACATGTGGCCTTGGGGCTACAAATTCCCCACCTCTGCTCTGGACAGTTATAACTTATTCAAATGAAACAGGACAGGTAAAGTAGAGGGAGCAGAGTTGCACTATTTTATGAAGAAGATACACTCATAGGAGGAAATCAGGGACCTGAAAGGTTAAGAGCAAGTACTGTATGAAGTGCTTGGGGAGAGGGAAACAGCAACAGAAGCTATTTTATCATTGTAATATGTAACAGACCACATGGGCAGAGGAACAAAATAGATGAGGAATTCAGAAAACAGATGAAAAGCCTGGCAGAGAGGCATGATGGAGGTAGTAGTGATGGAAAACTTAAATTCTCCATACATATTCTGGAGTACTCACTGCCAAAAGCAGAGCAGTCAATACTTCTTTCTATACTTAAAAAAATAGAGTAACCAACAATGGCAAATTCTATTCTAGGTCTGATTCTCATCAACATGGAGGAACATGGGGTATAGAACCACATTTTAGTTGCAGCATTGATAAGACAGATAACATAAAGATGAGGGCAGCCCCAGTGGTGAAGGGTCTTGAAATCATGCGATATTTGGATTAACTGAAGGAGCTGGAGATGTTTAGTATGGAGAAGACAAGCCTCAGGGGGAACATGACAGATGTCTAAATAGTTAAGAGTTATAATACAGAAGAGGAATTCAATTAGTCTTGCTTGGCCTTGGAGGGCAGAACTAGGACCAATAGATTTAAGTTGTAAAAAGGAGGATTTAAGCTTGATTTAAAGAAAAACTTACTAACAATTAGAAATAACCAAAAATTGGGTGAGGAGGCAGTCAATCAACTAACATTTAACTCCTATTATATACCAGGC
This sequence comes from Vombatus ursinus, assembly GCF_900497805.2. NCBI lineage: Eukaryota > Metazoa > Chordata > Mammalia > Diprotodontia > Vombatidae > Vombatus > Vombatus ursinus. Next base: position 12,485,708 of record NW_020954737.1, on the reverse strand, counting down.
GTTGTGCTAGGGATACAAAAAAAAAAGGCAAAAGCAAAAACAAAAAGAACTCTTTACCCTCAAGGAGCTCACAATCTAATGGGAGAGACAAAATGCAGAAAACTATGTACAAGCAAGAAATAACAGGTATCCCAGACTTCTGCCTCTCTATGAACTTTAGGACAAAACGTAAACTAGCTTTTAAAAGCCTTCACAAAGTGGCCCCAACCTATCTTTCCAGCCTCAGTGAATTCCATACTCTTGAGATTCAGACAAAGTAGTCTTCCTTCTGTTCTTCCTATATGACATCCCACCTCCAATCTGTGCTTTGCACCGGCCATCTCTCATGCCTAGAACATACATCTTCCTCCATCTTGGCTTCAAAGAAGCCCTTTTCCTTCAATACAGCTCAACCACCACCTTCTACAGGAAGCCCTTCCTGATCCTCTCAAATGCTAGCTCTCACCTTTCCAAACCATACCATATTTATCTACTTTGTTCTCTCCTTTCCTCCAAGTACAATGCGTAAAGAAGCATCCTAGAATTAAAGATTGTTTCCTTCATTGTATTTCTGTCTCTAGGGCTTAGCAAAGCGTCTGGCACACAGTAAGCAAATAACAAATGCTTGTTACTTGATTGCTCTTTCCACTGCATGCACTCTACCTCCTAATCGACTACCCTGTGACTCCACTCACCACCCCTATGACTTCCCAGAACAAAATATCTTTCCCTAGAAACTGCTTCCCTAGATGTATTCTCTCTCCCTATTAGAAAATAAGCTTTTTGAGGTAGGGATATCTCTCTTCTGACTGTATCACCAGCACTTAAGAATTTAGTGATGGCATGGTCAGGCAACCTAAGGAGATGACCATGTTGTTAATAAACTTATAATGTAATGTAGACCCATGACCCAACAATAATTCTTCAAACTAGAAATGCAATTTTTAAAAAATTGCTTCAATGTACCTCAATCTTCAAAGAGCACAGTTCTGACCTACTTCTCTTACTCAGCATCCCATCTCCCACTTCCACGTTTTTGCACAAGCTGTCCACCATACCTGGAAAACACTTTTTCTTTAGAATTCCAAGCTTCCTTCAAGGCTCAACTCAAGTGTCATGTTTCTCAGGAAACCTTTCCTGGTCCCTCTAACTTCATGACCGCAATTTATCCTGCCTTCTTTGATTAATTTAAATATAAATCCATTTACCTCCACATACATATTTGTTAATTCCTTTGTTAATGATTTTTCTAGTGAATTACTTAGCTATGGATGACTTTTTTATCTTTAATGCCTATTAGACTAGTAGACTGTTAATTCCTTTAGGGAAGGACTACATAACTTCCCTATTTATATGCCCAACACATAGTAGGCACTTAATAAATATCTGCTGACTGATTAGTCACCAAATTCTATTCATTTCCAACTTAGTGGAGCTGTTGTTAATGCTTAAGAGGAGAAAAAAAATCTAGTTGCTCATTTTTAATAACAAAGTAACATGGTACAAATAGGCATGCATGTGCCTATGATAGGGCATAAGTATTCTATACAGAATTTATTGAGGAATAAAGAGTTTAAAATAAACTAATTTAATACAAGTGGCCCATCATACATATTTCTACAATTAAAACCTAGTATGATATACCTTCCTTATTTTGTTATCTGGTTTGCTTATTTTGAAAAGGTGGTTTCATTCAAACATAGGAACATCACTAATAACGTTTTTGTTGTCAAATAACAAAAGACCAGATATAAAGTTTGCTTTTCTTAGTCTGATTTATCTAAGTTTCATTTCTCTGTTTTATTTTAACTATAAACACATGGCCATAAAAAATTCATTTAAAACACCACTTTGGTTTCAGTGTTTCCATATTGTGTTCCAAAGAACCCAGATGATTCCATGTGTTGTGAACAGAAGCTCTAGGAGAAAATGCTGATGCTAATATTTCCTTCTCTAAAATATTAAATTTTATGTATCAAATTACATTACAGTCATTTCGCATGAAAATTGGCTTGGTTTTCAGATAGTCAATAACATTTACTGTGAGAAGAACTTTTATCTCTTTATCTTTAGTCTGTATCACCCATCTTACTTTGATCTTGCTTTGACACTGGGCTATAGGGAGCTGAGCATGTGTGGATTGTATAAATTGAGCTACCACCATCAGAAATAATTCCGGCATTTCTTTTACCAATGACAGAAGTTCTATTACATTCAATAATGCCATTTATGTGTATGTATGTACAAAGCACATGTGTGAACATATATATGCATATACACACATGTATACACACTTGTTTCTTCAGTTTCAAGTTAAAAGAACCAACCTTCTTGCCTTTAAAGTATTAAAAACTGTTACTATTATTATAACCAAATTACAGATCATTAATTCAAGTACAAATAAAACTTTTAAACACTAGAATGCTAATCATCTGAAGATGTTTTCTCTACAAAAATTCAATGTATTTAAACTACATAGCTAATCACTTATGAAGCTGGATTGTCATTAAAAACTGTTTCCCTTTTTTACTGATGAAAAGTGTAAGTACTGTACTCCAGGTCAGGGAGATCTATTTTTAAACATGTTGGTATCTAGCTACAAATAGCATTCTGCAAATAGACAACTGAATAGAGGACATAGTTGAATTCCTTGATCTAATATCAAGATACAAGTGAGTTATAGGAATACTTTAGAATTTAATTCAATGAGTGCAGTTTTATTAGTTATAAAAATATAAGAATAAAGAAGAACACAAGTTTCAAACCTGTGTCTGTTGAAATATCTTTAGCCTCTTCTTGAAGCGTGACGGAAGAACAAAATCACAGCCCTTTGCAAGAAAAGCTAACTCTCCCCTCAAATCCGGGTCCCTTCGAAGAGAGGTTTCCTTGATCATCATCTTTGAAAAACAAGTTTACTTAGTAACTGTCGAGTATCCTCCTTAAGATGATCAGATTTAATCTTGATGATATATGTGTTTATAGGCAAAAAGTTATTAGTCTTGTAATGAAGAAATTGTTTCTTGTCTCCCATTGAAATAACATTCAGACATAATGGTCTTCTAACCTCTTGAAGCCACAATTTCCACACCTGCACTGACAATCAAATGAATCTCAAAGCAAGGTCGTGGATTCCAGTGCCTTCTCATAATTTTCAAGCTAGAAACAGATCCTGCAACAGAACCTTTGCTCCTGGGTAGCTTTATGACAAACTGACTTGCACATGTTGTAGGCACAGAGCATTCTGGGAAGGAAAGCACCCACTACCCAAAGTGCTAAAGTTAGAAACATTACAACTATATCTAAATATATCAACTTCTTTGACAATGTTAACTTGTTAAACCACAGCTTAAATAAGGTGAAAACCTATACAAAACAGCCCCTGCTGCAACAGATGTACCTTTCAATCTTAAATAAGATAAAGAGAATAAGATGTCTTTTACTATTTTCTTGCTTTTGACATGTATCATTTTATTAAACATTCATTATTTTATGATTTAGGGGCTTTAATTTTAAAACAAGTTCCATTCATTATATGGGGATAAGGAAACAAATGTCTCTACATTTATTAGAGAACTTGTGGGGAAAAAAAACAAAAACATTTCTCTACCAAACAGTGCTTTGTAAAGGATTTAATGTGTGTGGGTTTTTTTTTTTTTTTTTTGGCTACTCCTACATTTTATAACTGAACATCAACTACATGTTTTTTAAAGTCTTTCTGAATATTTGTAATGTACTCATACATCATTCTGGGGTTTTTCAGCCAATCTGATAATAACAGGGAAGGAATGGTAATCAAAAAATTGGAACAATGGAATGAAATATAAAATAAATTCATGTAATAAAATAACCGAGATTACTTTGCATTCACACTGTATATATCTTATACGTAAACTGTTACTTGCCTATTGTGTCCTACATTAGATTATGAGCTCCTTGAGGGTAGGGACTGGTATGTGTGTGTGTATGTGTGTTTTGCTTTGTTTTCTGCATTCCTTTGTATCTCAATACTTTGCACAGTGTCTGACACATAGTAAGCATTTAAATGCTTGTTGACTGAATGACTAGAATGGTGATAAAAAGAAAAGTATAGATATTATACTTTGAATTTACATTTTTCTTCAAAGAGGTTAACATGGGATCTGAGATTTTAAAAAATATTAAATGATGAAACATTTAAAAGTTCAAAACTTTTCTGAAAACTCTTTAAAATCATTACCATATTATATATTGTTTTGATTTTAAGCATATAAATATCTAATCCTCCTTTTGATCATTAACAAATTCTAAGAAATGTGAAGAATCAAAAACCCATAGTCATTATCATAAGAGCAAAATTCTTGCTGAATTAATACTACTTCTTCCTTAGCTGTATGTGAGTCCTATTTTGCTTTCTACTGTTTCTCTACAACTCAAATAGGTAGATTTCCTTTTGAATGCATTTTAATGCTAGCAGACTGACAATTATTCACAATGCACTAGGTATATAATGATAATAATAATGATAACTAGCATTTATACAGCACTTCAAGATTTGCAAAATGCTTTACAAATATCTCATTTGATCCTCCCAACAATGCTAAAAGGCAAGTTGCTATTATTATTATTCTCATTTTACAGATGAGGAAACTGAGGCAGACACTGATTAAGTGATTTGTCAGGGTCACACAGCCAGTGTCTGAAGTAGTATTTGAACTCAGTTTTCCTCATTTGTCCAAATATCTAAACCGGGTATTCTAGAAAGAACCACTAATATCTAACTTATACTTGACGGCAGGGACTGTCTTTTGCTTCTTTTTCTATAACCAGCACTTAGTACAGTGCCTGGCACATAGTATGCACTTAATAAAGGTTTATTGATTTATTGAACCCAAGGAACTGAATCTCCTGAACTTCATCCCTGGGATTACCTGGTCCCCCACGTTCAGAGATGTAATGTACCCAATCAGTAATTCACATATGTATGTGTGCATATATATATAACACACATATACATACATATATACACACTTGTGTATGCATATAGACATACACACAAACATACATATGTATACACATATGCATGTGTAATACGTGTGTGTGCGCGCGCGTGTGTGTGTGTGTGTGTGCACATGAAACCAAAAGCTATTTCCCAATAGAAAAGTAGTCAAGGGGTATGAACAAACAGTTCTGAAAAGTTGCAAGCTATTAACAACCACATGAAAGAATGGTCCAAATCACTAACAAAGTTAAAATGAGGTGTTGGAGCTGATGCTATCTTTAGACACTTATTAATTGGGCAAATCACTTAACTTCTGTTTGTCTCAGTTTTCTCAACTGTAAAATAGTGATGATAAAAGCACCCACTTCACAGGATTGTCATAAGGATCAAAAGAGATATTTGTAAAGTGCTTCACACAGTGCTTGGCACATAGTAGGTACTTAACAAATATTTTGTTCCTTTTCCCCTTCCCCCCCAACACACATTTTTTTGCCAACCACAATGCTATAAAATTATATTCAATAAAAGAACCTTTGAAAAAAGTGATTAAAAGTTAATTAGAAACTAAATAAATGGCTGGTCAAAGAACAAGAGAAAATATCATCAATGAAAATGGCAACATGACAATATGCCAAAACTTAAGGGATATACCTAAAGGATTATTGTTTCAATCATGTCTGACTCTTCGTGACCCCATTTGAGGTTTTCTTGGCAAAGATAAGGGAGTGATTTGTCATTTCCTTCTCAAGCTCATTTTACAGATGAGGAAACTGAAGCAAACAGGGTTAAATGACTTGCCTAGAGTCACACAGCCAGTAAATGTCTGTGGCTGAATCTGAACTCAGGCCTTCCTAACTCCTGGTACAGCACGCTATCCATGGAGCCACCTAGATGCCTTAGCTAAAGTAGTTCTTGGAAGAAAATTAGTATCTCTGAAGGACAATTCATAATCAAAGAGGAAATAAAGGAAACTAACAGGAACATTTTTTCTTATGCCAACAAAACTGAGAACACAGCCGAAATGGATAAATATTTACAAAAATACCAAGAATGACAGAAGAAATGGATTATTTAAATGACCCAATATCAGAAAAAGAAATGGAATGAGCCAAAAATGAACTCCCAAAGGAGAAAACAAACAAAAAACAACCCACTCCAGGACCAGATGAATTTATAAGTAAATTCTATCAAATATTTAAGGAATAACAAATTATAATATGACATAAAATGTTTCAGAAATAGGCATAGAAAAGATCCTACCAAACTCTATGATATAAATGTGGTTTTGATATCTAAAACAGGGAGAAACAAAGCAGACAAAACATTATAGATGAGTATTCCTAACGAACTGTAACACAAAAATACTTAAAATCAGCAGAGAGGTTACAAGAACATATTAAAATGATCATCTATGACCAGGTCAGATTTATATAAGAAATCCAGAAGTGGGTACAATATAAGGAAAACTGTAACCTAATAGATCATATTAATAAAGAAATTAACAAAAACCACATTTTATGTCAATAGATGCTAGAAACTTTTGACAAGATCCAATATACCTTTCTGTTAAAAAAAAAAGGAAACTAGAAAGCATAGGAATAGATTTTTTCTTAACATATTTATCAAAACCCAAGAATAAAGACTGAAATGGAGAAAGGTTTAAGACCTTTCCAATAATATCAGAAATAAAGCAAAGATGTCCGTTATCACCTTTTCTAATTAAACCCAGAAGTCATGCAAATAAATATTACTTTTTACAGGTATGTCCAACTTAGAGAACACTAATAAGTCAACTACAATAAATTCAATTCATCAAAGTAGCAGGATATAAAAAAAAAATCCAAATGAGTTCTCAGCATTTCTGTATATTGCCAACAAAACTCAGCAAGAATAGATGGGAAGAGAAATTCCAACAAAATAACTATGGAATGTATAAATTATCTGTATATTCACCTACCAAGACTTTCAGTTGGAGAGATAATAATTGCTCAGGGTTGGGACACGCCAATATTACAAAAATGACAATAATACTTAAATTAATTTACAGATTTAGTGTTACACCATTCATACATCACAGAATTACTCAAAAAAAGCATCTACAGGAACAAAAAATCAAGAATTTCAAGGGAAATAATGAGAAAAAATTTGGAAAGGGAGTAGTGGACTTGATCTCAAATGATACTATAAAGCAGTAATCATCAAAACAATTTGGTTCTGATTAGGAAAAAAAATAGAAAAATTAATCAGTGGAATACAATAGCTACACCAAACCCTGAAGGAAGCAAATATTATAGCATCGTGTTCCATAAACTCAAGGAATACAATTACTGGAGTGAGGATTCACTATTTGACAAAAACTGCTGGGAAAATGGAAAGAACCTGGTAGAAACAGGTAAAGACAAACAGCTCAAATTATATATAACAATATGTTCCAAATGGATATATGACATAGACATAAAAGGTTATGTCATAAATTAGAAGAACAAGGATAGAAAGTACCTTTCACATATATGTAAAGGAGAAGAGCACTGCACCAAAAAAGGGATAGAGACAATAATAAAAGATTGGAGAGACAATTTTGATTATATAAAATAGAATAGGTCTTGGACAAACAAAATCAATGGTAGTTAAACATAGAAGGGAAATGATTAACTGGTAAAAATCTTTACAACAAATTTTCTGATAAAGGTCTGATATCCAAGATGTATAAGGACCTAGGAAATTGATAAAAATATATTTTGCTTTTTCTTCAAATCCCAGACACTTAGCACAGTATCTGGAACACTGTAATCACTTAATACATGAATGCTGATTGTTGACTGAAAAACAGCCATTCTCACCAGTAGATAAATGGTGAAAGAGATTTGAACAGGCAGCTCTCAAAAGAAGAAAAGCAAGCTTTCAGTAGCCATATAAAAAAGCTTTAAATCATAAGTAATAAGAGAAATTCACATTAAAATAACTCTGAGGTTCAAATTCACAGCCACTAGATTGGCAAAGATGACAAGAAAAAGGGAAATGAGAACTTTTAGAAAACCTGTGCACACCAATGCACTGTTAGTAGAGGGGTGAACTGAACCAACATTTCTAGAAAGGAATCTATAACTATACCTAAAAAGCCAGTAACTGTGTATGTCCTTTGATCCAGTGATACCAACACTAGCAATATACACCTTGTGGTTTCTTTGGTTTTTTTTGTTTGTTTTGTCCTTTGTTCTCTAAGAGGATCATGACATCAGGAAGATGATGTCATGACTTGCAAGTGAATTGGATTTAAGTGAGAGAGGCCTGTGCAAACTCACCAGTCTCATTCTGTCCTCCAGAGCTATCTGGTCTCAGTGGCAAGATATAGATCAGGATGACTGGAGATGACCCCGGATGCAATGGGAGACCTTGGTCTCTTTAAACTAAGGTCTTTCCCAGATTTCACTCTGATTGAGGCAATGCCCATTCAGTGATTAAGGCTAGGTAAGAAATGAGGCAAAGAATGGCCTCTTTGACCTAGTCAAAAAAACAAAAAACAAAAAACTGGAATCAATCTAGGAGGGAAAGACCCTCAGGGCTTCTGGCCCCAAAAGAAACAACTGTTATTTACACTCACTCTGAGCCATCACAGCCCAAACAATGACCAAGTGAGGCTTGGCCTGGGACCTAATCAATGAGAATCAGAATGATTTGGGAATATACAAAAAAGAACAGAGAAAGAGGGAAAAGACCTATTTTTACAGCAATATTTATAGCAGTCCTTTTTGTGACAGTAGAGAACTGGAAAAAAGCAGAAGCCTATTGACTGAGGAATGGCTGAATGAATTATGGCATATGATTGTAATAAACTAATTTTATTCCATAAGAAATAATTTGAGATATTCAGAGAAGCCTGGGAAGACTAGTAGGAACTGATGCTGAGTAAAGTAACCAATATCAGAAGAACGCCCTTTATGGTTCTAATTGTAAAAGATTCAAGAATTTTAAGAATTACGATCAAGCAGGGAACAGCCTCAACTCCAGAACACTGATGATCAGTCTTGCTTCTCACTTTGTGGCAAAAAGGTTATGGACTAAAAGTGCAGAATGAGACATATGTTTTCAAACACAGCCAAGGATTTGTTTTACTTGACTATACTCATTTGTTATGAGGGAAGGCTTTTTGTTTTTGTTTTTTGCCTGGGAAGAGTTATGGGGTGGTATTGGTCTGGAGGGGTACAATGATAATTATACTAACAAAAAGAATATAAGAAATTAAATAACATCAGTTAAACATTAAATATACACAGCAAAAAGCAGAAATCAGTACAAAAGGGGACACAGAGCAGTATTGGCACCATCATGTTAAATTTAATATTAATCAATAAAATAAGAGGCATTTATTAAGCACTTAGTAATCCGTGGAAATATAAACAAAGGCAAAAACAGTCCTTTCCTTCAAGAATGTTTATGTTCTAAAGGGAAAGATAGTATGTAAATAAATAGGTACTTACAAGATACATATAGAATAAATGGGGAAGGCTGTAGCTTGTGAGAGGACTGGGAAAGGCCTATAACAAAAGGTGGCATTTGATCTGGGTTCAGAAGGAAGTCAAGATTCTGAGAGACAGAAGTAAGAAGGAAAAACGCTGCAGGTATTAGAGACAGTCCGTACAAAGGCAATTAGATGGGAAATGGAATGTTGTGTGTGTGAGTCAGTGTAAGGGAAATCAAGTAGTCAAGGCTGGATTATAGAGGCATGGAGAGGAGTAATATGTAAGCAAATTAGAAAGGTAGGAAGAGAATGAGTTGTGAAGAGTTTTGAATGCAAACAGAAGACTTTATATTTTATTCTGGAGATATAATGGAACCATATATAATGGAGACATAATGGAGTTTATTGAGGAGGGTGACTTGGAACGACCTGGGCTTTAGGAAAAATTACCTTGGCAGCTGTATGGAGGATGGATTAGAGTGGGAAAAGACTTGAAGCAGGGAGTCCAATTAGAAGTCTACTGCAATAGTCCAGGTGAAAAGTGAGGAGAGACTGAGTAAGGGTGGGGTTGTGCTGGTAGAGAGAAGAGGGTGTAGAAGAGAGCTGTTGTGAAGACAGAAATGACAAGCTTTGGCAAATGACTGGATATTTGGAGTAAAAGTGAATAGCTGAGTATGTCACTGAGGTTGCAAACCTAGGTAAATGTAAGGATGGAGGTGCCTTCAATAGTAATAGAGAAGTGTGGAAGACAGGAAAGACAATGAGTTTTGGACATGTTGAGTTTGAGAAGCCTATAGAACATTCAAATAAAAATGACTGAAAGGCACTTGGTGAAGCAGAACTAGAGATCAGAATAAATAAATCTGGGAATCATTCGCACAGAGATGATAAGCTGATTAAAGCACCAAGTGAGATAATATGGAGAGAAAAGAGGAATGAATACAGTCGTGGAGGATACCCTTAATTAGTGGATGTGATATGGAAGATGCAGCTAAACAGATTAAAAAAAAAGTTAGGCAGGTAGGAGTAGAACTAAGTGAATTCAGTGTCAGGAACACTCAAAGAGAGCTAAGCTGTGTGTAGCAGAGTTTTAAAGTATCATCTTTTTCTTTTTTTATGTTCTTTCTGTAAGGAAATGTTCATACTTGTCATGGTCATAATAGAAAAAAAATTTTAAAAAAAGATTTAGCAATCAATTATTTGTCAGGTAGATGGCGGTGGTAAGAGAGAAAAGTGTCAAAAATGGCTCCAAGATGATGTTTCTATCAATAAAAATAAGAATCTTGAAGGAGGGAAAATCTGAGGTGAAAAAGGGTTGAATTCACTCTGAGACATGTTTACTATCAGTTTGAGGTGATGGTAGCAGAATATCTGGCTAGTTATGTCTAGAAGGCATTCAGGAATGTGACACTGGAACTCAAGGAAAACTTTGGAGTTATCTGTAGAATTGAAGGCATGAGACAGGATGAGATCGTTGAGTAGAGAGCTAATTAGAGGCCCAGAGAAAGAGCCTAGAGTCATAGAAGAACACACACAGATAAGGCTGAGAAAAAATTTATGAAAGCCAAGAAAAAAAGAGAATGTAGTCAGCAGTACCATGTGATGCCAAAAGATTGAGGATAGACTAAGAAAAAGCTATCAACTCTGACACTGGAAGCTAGGTGGTACAGTGGATAGAGCACTGAGCCTTAAATCAGGAAAAGCTGAGTTCAAATTTGGCCTCAGGCACTTGTTAGCTGTGTGACCCTAAGCAAGCCATTCAACCGCTGGCTGCCTCAGCTAAAAAATGGGGATAATAGAGGCATTTTCCACTGAGATTTGTGAAAATCAGATAAGATAATATCTGTAAAGCCCCAGCCCTGTGCCTGTCACAAAGTTGATACTTAATGAATGTTTATTTCCTTCTTTCTATTGGACTTGTCAATTATGGGTTAACTCGAATAAAGTCAATAAATATAAAGGTTTTAATACTGCTAGGGATTACACTGGGTTGAGGAATGAGTCTAAGGTAAAGAAATGGAGGAAGCCAAGTATAGACTACATTTTCTACAAGTTTAATAGTGAGAGAGGGGAGATACAGACTGACACCTTGATAAAGTAGCACAGAGGGTTTTTTTGGAGGAAGAAAAGAAATGTTTACATAAGCAGAGAGAAAGAATCCAGTAGAGGGAACTAATGGAGATGAGAGACATATCAATTGATAGAACAAGGTAAAGAAAGTATTAGAAGGGATGGGACCAAGGGCACAAGTAACAGTAGTATAGCTTAGTGAAGAGTACTAGACATGCAATCAGAGGCTCTGAGACCATGGGAAAATCACATAACATCTCTCAGTTTCCCTAGTTGTAAAATGGGAATAATAATAATATCTGAACTACCTATCTCACAGTTTTGTTAGGAAAGTGGTAGTTAAATGTAAGTCATTATTAAGTACAGAGGTTGTCCTTAGTAATGAGGTAAACCACTTTATTTTTTGAGATGGAAGGCAAAAATATTTTTGAGATAGGTGCTCATAGATTTTAGAGATGGGGAGGTAAGGATATAAGGGAGCTTATGACGAATGGTTTTAAAGTAAGAAAGTGGGTATAGTCGGGGGCTTGAGAAGAGAGGTCTGAAACAGATACTGTGGGAAATGTGATGGATTAAATCAGAAATCCGAACATCAGTGAGGGTTTAGCTGAAGTTAGTAGGAATTAGTCGCGCACCCAATTAGTACAATACTAGCAACCTGGAAGTGGGATCAGATGAACCTATCTGCTGGCATTAGGATGAATAGAGGCTGGAGATTGGGAAGTAAAGAAAGTTGAAGGACACAGAGCCAAGGGATTCAGGGATGGAGCATGGGTCATTCTTGAAATGGCTTATTATATATTCAAAACTGTGAATGAGAAGGAAGTGGCTCCTAAGCAGGGTGACCGATTAAGCCAACAGGTAAGAAATCGTAATATCACAGATTTTGAGCGGGGAAGGACCCTGGACCTTAGGGGTTATCTAATTTAACCTTATACTTTACCAACAAAGAACTGAGGTCAGTGTTGTTTTGCTCACAGTAGTAATAAGTAATATGTGGCACAGCCAAGACTGAACCCAAGTTCTCTGACTCCAAATCCTCTTTTTAGAAAAGAGGGCAAAGAACAGGTGGAGTGAGGTGGTGGGAGAGGTAGAAGGGCAGATTGTGATCAGGTTGGGGAATTTTAGAGGATTTGGAAGTAGATCAATTTCATGTGATAGTGAGGTCTAATCTCTGTGGTTGGATGTGGCAGAGTGGAAATGGAGATCATAGGAACAACTAATGATTAAAGCTGAGGTACAGCAGAGGCAAGAAGTTTTGTTAGAGGCGGACTTTCATGAATCAGTGTTATAGAAAGACTTTCTGTCATTCAGACTCATAAATCAGAATGTCACAGAAAGACTTTCTGTCATTCAGACATTGACCTGAAGTGGTGGGGGGCAAGTCCTAGACTTGTAAGAAAACTTAGGTACTAGTTCTAGTTCTGCAACTTTATTTCTCTAGGCCTTAATTTTCTCATCTATAAAACAAATAGGTTGAATTAGCTGAGAGATTCTTAACCTTTTTTGCATCATGGATTCCTTCAGCAATCAGCTGAAGTCTATGGATCCCTTTTCAGAGTAAAGTTTTTATAGGTACAAAACAAAATACACAGGATTACAAAGGAAACCAACTACTGAACTATACTGAAACCAATGATACTGAAATAGTTGCCAAAATATTGAAAAAAAAAGTAAATGAATGCATCACAGATTAAAAACCTCTAGACTAGATGATGTCTAAGGTCCCTCCTTAGAGGGACCAGTTCTGATTGACTGGGGAATGCTGAGAAGGTAGGTGAACTCTGATAGACTAGATTTAGAGGTCTAATTGATCCTAGTGGAACAGGAATATAGATCAAGATAGAAGAAAGGGTCTTGACTATCTAAATACGAGCAATCTCTTTATAAGAGCAAAGCTGCTTTCCTGATGAATATTTCCAAGCTGATAGTATATCCACTAAACCATACACTGGGAGATGCCAAGTTGGTTACTTGTATCTTCTAGGGGACCATTCTATCAGGGCTAGAGTCTTGGATCTGGGCTGTAGTAGTGGTTCCCAGCCTGTGAGTTGCTGACTTTTAGGGTGGGTTTGGAGCTGTGGACTTATTGCAAGGGGTCTATGATTTTTTTTTATGAACTCCAAATGTTATAATTTCGATTTTTATTTAGGAGCAACACACACACTTCTGTTTTTCAAACGTATCCAGATGCTGTTGTGAATAAAACAAATTAATTTTAAAATGTCACCGAATTCATAGTAGCCTTTTGCCATTATATATTTCCTCTATCAACAAGCACAACTACAGAGGTATACAAATTACTTGGGACAAGCAATAATTTTTATATCAGTTTGTTTTGTAACAGCAGTGGTCATGTATATGTTTCTATTGACAGTATGGTCAAAACACTAGACCTAGAGCAGCTGAAACCAAATTGTGCTGAATGGAGTGAAATGACATGGATAATCAGTTTTGACATTTTTTTTCTCACAGTGTTTTTGAACTGAGTTTTAAGTTCCTGCCAGATGAGTGCTTGATTTCATGCCATATACGTGTTTCATTGCTCCTTTATGTTGTGTTATTAATTCTGTAGTCTTTAAGAATGGATATTTTTCCAAGGAAATGGGCAAAAGTTGTAGCTTTATTGTTTTTTTTTTTCTTTTTTTGGGTTAGGCAATGGGGTTAAGTGACTTGCCCAGGGTCACACAGCTAGTAAGTGTTATGTGTCTGAGGCTGGATTTGAACTCAGGTCCTCCTGAATCCAAGGTCAATCCTCTATCCACTCTGCCACCTAGCTGCCCCAAGTTGTAGCTTTAAAAGAGGATACTTCAACAACTGTTAGAGACATTGCAGATGCTACTGCTGAGAAAGGAGTCAAGCATTTCAAGGAACACTCAAACCCACAATGAAACACTTTCAGTCATATGGAAGAACAAGGGAAAATATGGTAAAAAAACAAAAAGCAATGCCGTACCACTGACATACGACTGCTGGAGAACAACTTAATTAATCCTCAAAAACTAAGCAACGCTCTTCAAAGGAACTGAGAAGCTAAAGAAGTTGTTAATTCCTTGAAAGTATGGCATAAGCTTCTTTACACTGGAAGAAGAGGGTCAGTTTAAAAAAAAAAAGCTGCTAACTAATGCTAACTAGTGCTATGAAGAAAATATGCTTGTCATAAGGAAGGCAATACAAAAATTGAGTTCTACAGATGGGAAAAAGATAATTTAGGTTGAGGAAACTCAAATTTTCTTTCAAGGCTATACCAAAATCATTGTCAGAAGATATCTGGATGAACCTGTAAGATCTGGACATCTTTGTCAAACTGTAAAACATCCACTCAAAAAATATTATATGGATTTTTTTTATTTTCAGTGAGCCTGTAAATTTTGTCTCCATTGAGGGAATGATGAATAAATATTATGACAAATAAATTCTGATACACTGACATACTAAGAAGCAGAATCCTTTCAACTTAAAGAAATTTTCAAATGGGGCTAGAATACATCAAGATCATCTTCCACTATAGCATAAGCCACAAAAAGTTAAGAAAATTATCTAAGAAAATAGAGAAAACAGATTTCAATAGCCTCAGAACTTGTTTGATCTAAACCCTATTGGAAAACCCATGAGGGAAAATGCATTCTTCATTAAAGGTATGCTTAATATCCAATGTGATAAAAGTGTGGTTTCATGATGAAGAATTAAAAAACTATTTGTCAAAATTTTGTGAATTCAAAGCCAAATTGTGTAAAATAAGTAACTATAGCAAAAAGAGATCATATGCATATTAAGTGGCTTTGAAACATATAAAAAGTTGTTATGAGGATTGGACAAATCAATGTTAAATATTTTACACTGTCCCAAGCAATTAAAAAGCACATTATTATCTAATTGGGGTCTGCAAAAAAATTTTGATATTAAGGAATTCTCATAATTAAAAAACTGGGAGCCATAAAGCTATAGGATATAGAATTACATTTCTTGGTTGGAGGAGATCCCTAACAATCCTAGGAAATCATTACCACTTAGGAGACCACTTTTATAATCATACTACCTTTGAAATAAATGAAAGGGGAGGGAGTACAGAAATACTGAGTTCAACCAATCTCTTTAAAAGAACTAGTTAGAAGGTCCTTTCCTGGAACCTAACATGAAAACTTTATTATTGTCTTTCGCAGCAAATATGAAATCCAGCATGGATTGTCCAACCTGTTTGAAAAAACAAAACGAAACAACAACCCGGGGTGGCTAGGTAGCACAGTGGATAGAGAACCAGCCCTGGAGCCAGGAGGACCTGAGTTCAAATCCAGCCTCAGAAACATGACACTTACAAATCACTTAACCTTGATTGCCTCGCAACCTCCCCCTACCCCCACAAAAAACCCCTGCACTCTACTGTTATGTTTCAGAGATATTTGTGGGAGACCAAACTCAACCAATTCAAGCTGACTAACAGAAAATTTAAATTATGTGAGAAAGAATACTAAGCTTAAAGCAGATTCAGCTCAGAAGAAAATGAACCAATTCATAAAAAAACTCTGAAGGTATCGTTTCTCATGCTTCTGTAAAGAAGTGCTACAAAAAACTCCATACGTGAGGAGCTTGTTTCATGAGAAAGATGCATTAGATCCTTCCAGATACGGTGGCTGACTGTTTTGAAGCTCAAAGAAGAAAATAAACATATCTTACTTTGTGGCTTAAAAAAAAGTAAAGAAGGCAAATACCATTTATAATTGCATTCTGGTGAGACAAGGGCGACTCTTCTATTGATCATATGAAATATCTATATATAGATTCTGTACAGGAGAGAGAGTTTTCAAAATAAATTTGTTCCAAATTTCTAAAATTATAAATGAACTTCAAGAACTTAAAAATCAGTTCAAAAACACTATGTGTAAGAAAGAATGTCAAAAACTGCCTATCTATTTCAGTTCCACAAGCATTTATTAAACACCTACTATGTTCAAAAGCACAGTTCTGGGGATACAAAGAGAAAATGAAAACCAGTCCTTGCCCTCATGGAGCTTACATTATACTACAGAACAAAACATAGGATTATTAGAGCTAGAAGGGACCTACAGCTCACTTAATTCAACCCCCTCCTTTTACAAATGAGGAAATTGCGTCACAGAGAGGTTAAATTACTTTCTAAGCTCACACAGATACTAAGTAGCAGAGCCAAAATTTGAACTCTGGAATTATGGCTATAAATTCTTTACACTGTACCATGCTTCTTTCATGTAAACAGATTAAAAAAACAACAACAAGCTAGTTTAAGGAAAGAGATAACACCGATTATGAGGGAATCAGGAAAAGCCTCCAGTGAGGGATCATCCCTGCCTCATAAGAAGAAATATCCCTTCTCCTTGCTAATGCTAACCCCATCCCATCCCATCTTATCCAGTAGATTACTATCATCCCCAGACTCACTCATTAATCCTTCCCTTTCTAAGAGCTGCTTCTCCATTGCCTAAAAATCCACTTATGTCTTCTGCCATCCTTAAAAATTCCTCACTTGATCTGTCCATCACTGCCTGCCATTGTCTTATATTTCTCTTACCTTCTGTGGCTAAACTCCTTGAGAAAGCTATCTGTAATTTCAGCCACTTCCTCTCGTTTCCCTTTTTTCTAAACTCTCTGCAGTCTGCCTTCTGACTTCATCATTCAACTGAAACTGCTCCCTCTCTCAATGATCTCTTCATTGCAATCTAATGGTCTTAATTCTCATCTTTCTTGACCTCTTTGCAACCTCTGACACTGTTGACCTCTTTCTTCTCCTTGATACTCTCTTCTTTCTATATTTTTATGACATTGCCTTCTCCTGCTTCTCCACCAACTTTTATGACGCATTCCACTTTGCTGGATCATCACCTTCCAGGTCATGCTTATACGTGACTGTCTTAGACTCTCGTCTTTTCCTTCAAACTGTCTCACGAAAGGATCTGAACAGCTTCAAAGATTCGATTATATATCTAAACCAATGACTCTCGATTTACTTATCCAGACCTAACTTCTCTCCTGATCTCTGGTCTCACACCTCTAACTACCTGTTAGACATCTCAACCTGGATGTCTTGTAGACATCTTAACACATTTAAAACAGAACACATTTTCTTTCTCCTTAAGCCCCCTCCCCTTTCCTAACTTCCCCATTATTGTCAAAGGCACCACCATCCTCCTGGTTACCCAGGCTTACAACCTGGGGGGCATCTTCAATTCATTATTCTCTCTGATCTCCCATATCTAATCTGTTGCCAAGTCCTTTTGATTTTACCTTTCAACATCTATTGTAATAGCCTTTTAGGTAGTCTCCCTATCTCAAGTCTCTTCCTACTATATTCCACCTTTCACTAAGATGTCAAAGTTATCTTCTTACAAAACAAAGGTCTGACCATGTCAATCCTCTACTCAAGACATTCCTGTGGCTCTCTATTACCTCCAGAATAAAATAAAAATCACTTAGCCCCATTGCCTAGCAAAAAACAAAAACAGAATAAAATATAAAGTCTTTGTTTGGCTTTTAAAGATTTTTATAATCTAGGCCATTTTTACCTTTCTAGTCTCCTTATACTTTACTCTCCTACATGTACTATGGGATCTAGTGAAACTGGCTTCCTTACTGTTCCTTGAATGAGATACTACACATTCCAATTACCTGCCTTTTCAATAGCTGCTCTCTATGCCAGGAATGCTCTCCCTCCTTAACTCCACCTCTGGTTTCCTTCAAGTTTAAGCTAAAATCTTGCCTTCTGCAAGAAGCCTCTTCAATGCTAGCATCTTCTGAGATTAACTCCAATTTATTCTGTATACATTGTGTATGTACATAGTTACATGTTTTTCCCCCCCTTAGAATGTGAGCTCTTTCAGAGCAGAGACTTTTCATCTTTGTATTCCTAGGCTTATTTAGCACAGTGCCTAGTACATAGTAGGCATTTAATAAGTGCTTGTTGACTTAATACCTGAGCTCAGCATTGAAAGAACCCAGATATTCTCAATTAGAAAAGTGCAGGCTGCACAAATGAGGGGCATCCTGTATAAAAGGTATGGAAGTAGGTGATACGATGATGCATTTAGAGAACAGAAAATAGATCATTTTGGCTAGACCAGATAGTGTGTGTGAGCATGCATGTGTGTACATGTATAAGTATGTGTTTTTATATATATATACATATATATGTATATATACACACACACACACATACACACACACACGTATACACACAGATATACAGAGGGAGATAGAGAGAAGGAGAAAGGGAGAGAGAAAGGGGGAGAGAGAGACACAGAGAGAGAGAGAGAGAGACAGAGACAGAGACAGAGAGATGTAATGTGAAATAAGTTTGGAAAGGCAGCTAGGAATCAGGAATAGCTTTAAATTCCACGAAGAGAAATTTGTATTTTGCCCTAAAGGCACCAGTGAGGAATCACTGATTATTCCTAAGCACTAGAGTTACAAGGTCAGATGTGTGCTTTAAGGTGATTATTTTGGCAGTTGTGTGAAAGATAGATTATAAAGGGGAAAGACTAGAAAGCCGGGAGACCAAATAGGAGGTTACTGCAATGGGCCATAGGCCCAAAGAATCTTAGAAGGTACCACTGGGGTCATCAAGTCCAACTCTTCTATACCACAGATGAGGAAACGAAGGCCCAGACAGGTTAACTAACTTGCCCATGGTCACACAGTTAGTTTCTGAAGCAAAATTTAAACAGATCTTTCTGATTCCACACTCAGTCCTTTATCCACTACACTAAATGAGAAATGTTAAAAGCCTAAACTAGGGTACTAAGCCTGTGAGAAATGAGACAGCTGTCAGATATTATAGAGCAAGAAATAAGACTTGGAAACTTCTTAGAAATGATGAGGGTGGGGTAGGAGTAACATATGATAGGATTTCTATAATGTGGGCTGAGCCAGTTTTCCCCTAAAACTTAAGGCTGCTGTCCTATTGGTTGGTTGGTCCAAGGGACAAGGGCTCAAACTACTGACATGAAATCTCAGTCACTGGTGGCATAAAAAGGCCAGTCCACAAGGAGGCAGCACCACTCATACCTGACAGATGTGCCACTGTCACAAAAGTAAAAAATGTTCTGACTACATAGGTACGTCTATAGAAATGAGGGGTACTATGTCCACCTGAACCTATCCTTGTCGAATAACTTTTCTATGGCTAAGTAAGCTTCCTTTTTATAACTGTCCAGTGATTGATGAGTGTTTCATATCACTCCAATCCTGAATCTTAACTGCTCTCAGTCAAGTCTGGCCCACTATAGGGAGTGAGAGAAGAGTGGCCAATGAAGAATGCATGACTCTGGGGCTGTGAACTTGGGGGACTAGAAGGAAGTAACATAAATGGCAACGGGGTAATATGGAGAGGGGATAAGCGTAATGGGGAAAAGATAATATGTACTCTTTGAGACATACTGAGTTTGACAGGCCTATGGGATATTCAGGTAGAGAAGTCCAGCATGCAGTAGGAAATGTGGAACTGGAATTCAGGAGAGAAGTTAGGGTTTACATATATGTTTGTGAGTAACCTACAAATAGGTTACAATTGAACCCACTGGAGCTGATGAGATCACTGACAGAGGGTTTGGTGAATCATAAAAACAGAAAACATGACTGAGTTTTGTGGGCTACCTAGGGTTAAGGGGTGGGACACGGATCATCATTCAATAAAGCAGACTGAGAAGGAAAGGTCACAGAGGAAAAGGAATAACCAGGAAGAGGAGCTGTTGTTTGTCCTTTGTTCTTGAAGAAAACCAATGACATCAGGAAGGTGATACACTGACTTGCAAGTGAACTAGATTCAAGTGAAGCAGGGCTGTGCAAAGTCACCAGACTCATTGTCTTCTCCAGAGCCATCTGGGTCCAGTGGCAAGACACTGATCAGGATAACTGGAAATGGCCTCGGATTCAGTAGGAGACGTTGGACTTTTTAAGCTAAGATCTTTCCCAGGTCTCAGTTTCTGAGGCAATACTCATTCAGTGATTAAGGGTAGGTAAGAAATAAGGCAAAGAATGATCTCTTTTACCTACTCAAAAATCAATCTGGAAGGGAAACTCCTTGAGGAGTATCATGAAAGCCAAGACAGAAGAGAGTATCAAGGAGAAAAGGGTTCATGTCAAAAGATATGGAGAAGTCAAGGGTGAAGACAGAGGAAAGATTATCAGATTTAGTTTTATTATTGAACTAGAAATGGAGGATATCAGACCAAAGGTTTGAAGAAAGTGGATCTGGTAGATCAGAATAATAACGCAAGGGATCATCTGGGCAAAGGAAAGAAAAACTAAGTGTTTCTTTTGCAACCCAACACTTTCATGTTTCACACTTTGCATATGTTACATTTGTAGTGACATTCCAGAGAACTACAAAGTCCTTTAAACAAGAGACTATGTTACTATACCTTATCAAAAGTTTGTTCTTCTGATCTTAGAAATGACATCTAGGTTCTCATATCCTTTCGACCTTCTCAGATTATTTACCATCTTCTTCTCTTTCATAATACACGTCTGACATTCACTTATTATCTGGTTTAAAAATCCTAGTCACTCCTGGGCAAGAATTCTTAATAATACATATTACACACTACTAATGGTGGCCAACTTTCATCTTTGTCTATCTTATGAATAACTCTTAGCCTTGAGTCATG
Source organism: Vombatus ursinus (assembly GCF_900497805.2). Taxonomy (NCBI): domain Eukaryota; kingdom Metazoa; phylum Chordata; class Mammalia; order Diprotodontia; family Vombatidae; genus Vombatus; species Vombatus ursinus. Next base: position 12,464,587 of record NW_020954737.1, on the reverse strand, counting down.
GTACCTATTTGCCATTTTCAGGGATTAATCAGACACTTGTTTAAATGGCACTTCCTACAAGTCAGGACCACAATACATTGTTCTCTAATTGTTTTGTGCATGTTAGCTTTACCTAGATTATTAATTCCTCAAAGGTAGGCACTATGTCTTTTACATATATATATATATATGTGTGTGTGTATATGCACACACATACACACACACACACACACACACACATATACACATATATATTTTATCACCTGGAGAGCCTTGTACAGTATTGGAAAACGCAGAACCAATACTTGGTTGACTGGGTGAAGTCAGTGAGACTATTAGTATTCTAAGGCAGGTATTTTCACAGCAGAAACAACACTAATAGAGTCAACCAAGGCATTTTTTCACGTGTATTTATTTTACAAGTATTTCTTTGGTGACGCTTTAAGACATGAGATTGTTGGTCTTACCTTAATTACCTCGGGGCTCTGCTGAATCAAAACCACTGCAGTACTATCTTTGGTTTTATCACTTGTATGACTTTGACATACTGATGATCGAGTCTGGGAGGAAGTTGTCAAAGTTTCCTGCAAAATTTGCATCATTTCTTTTTCTTGTGATAAGCTTCCTCTGCCTGATTTGCATTCAACTAGCTCTTGAGCAAAGTCTTCAATGCTTTCTAGGATACGCAACAAGAGAGCACGATCCTCTTCCTCTATTTTATGTCCGTTAGTTTCAATAATTCTTGTCAAACAGGAAGAAGGAGATTTTTCTAAGGGTGAAGAGTCATTAGATTTGGGCTCAAGATCCAAAGTTGTCTGCCCAACCAAAGGATTATGGCTGTTTAAAGATTTAGTGTCACAACTCTTGGCAAGAGGCTCCCCTAATGTGTTCTCCATTCTCTGTGAGAAACACTCCAAGTCCAATAATAACTTATCTATCTCTTCCTGATTACTAGGTTTCATAACACCTATGTGGTCTCTCTCTTCAACTTTAGTGACTTTGGGTGTAGGGTCCTCCTCAGGTAAAGCAAATGCTGTTTTTTCAAAGAGGCTGCCAAGATTTTCAGCTTGTACTAAGGTAGGAGATTTTTCAAGACTGTTATTATGTTCTATAAATTCTGATTTAGCTTTGTTCATTTCTAAAGATTCCTGATTAAAGCTGTTCTCAGTTCTTTTTTCCTTATCAAACACTTTTCTCCCATCTGACTCTTCCTCAATATAAAGAGTTTCCATAAAGTCAGTAGAAGAAACACTTTCGAGAGGATTCATAGTTAAAGTCTGTGGTTTAAGTTGGACAGCTTCCGTAGTTCTGGGGTCATTTAGCTCTAAACTTTGTAAAGAATTTGAAGGACCTTTTGTGTGGTTAGTCTGAAGAGACTTAATTGTTCCAGTTTTAATACTATCATGTCTGTTTTCTTGAAATTCAACTGAATGGAACTGCCCTGTATCTGGTGCTAACTGGACAACATCCTCATATTTAGGGGGCTGTTCAGTGCCAAATATTGGGGAGAAGGGGGCTGGCTGTAAGTTCGGCAAATTACTAATAAATTCTGTCAAGTCTGTATTCTCAGTATGTCCAGGATGCAAGAATTCAAATGGTATCTTTTTTAGATAGGAAGCCAACCTGGTCATTACATTCATATAAATAGTCTCAGAGCTTGAAAATGAATCATGACCACTTCCATCATTGATATTACTCCCTGATTTCTTTTTTATGCATTGCTTTATGATGTCTGTGCATTTTTTCAAGTCCTCAGAGCACTTGAGCAAGATATCCAAGCACATCTTTATATCTGTCCCAGAAGAAGGGCTATCCAACTTATGTTTTTCCAATATCTGGGTAATCAGATTCTCTTCAGACAAATTTTGGAGAAATAAGGAAGCCATATTTGTTTCAAGTGAATTATTATGGGGCATAGGTTTTTCCTCAAGTGAGGAACTCCGGAGTAAACCAAAGGATGGATAGCTTCCATCATTGCCATAATGACCAAAGATCAGGTCAAAATCAACTGACCGCCTATTAAATGAGTCACTCTTAACTTTTCTTCCTTTTCGGTAAGTCACGTGGTTAGAGTTCTTGAGTTTTTCAAGTGAAAATTCCTTAATTTTTCCACTGGCAAAATTGATTGCTTCTCCTGCAATGTCTTTCAGGTTGCAAGTGCTTTGCACCACAGATACCTTCTTGACCTTAGGTATACCAGGGAGGATTTGATGGTTTTCTTCACTCTCGGCCAAGGAAAGACCATTTTCATCAGGAAATATAGGAGCGTGTGCTGCATTTTTGACACCAGAGACAGGGATATGCAGGAGCTCTGCACAAACACTATGATGTACCACAATACAGTCAACTCCATGTCTGAAGGTCTGGCAAGTTCCAGTGCAATAATGTATAGCCTGCTGAAAGCGCTGATCTATGACAACACTGTTGTAATAGTTCACAGTGCTAACCACAAGTCTGTAAGCTGCTGCCATAACATAAAATCCACTTAGTGGAGTTCTGAATTCACAACTAGGTTCTGGTTCAACTTAGATTTCCTAGTTTCTTCACCTAGGCTGTGTACATTTGACATTCAGATTTTAGTAATAATTTACTAATACTGGGCAGTGTTTTATTTTTTTTTTCTGCAAAAAGAAACAAAATGTTGACACTGGGATATATTGCCAAGATACAGTAGCTAGTGCACGTGTGAGTTTGAATGAAAAGTCACATTGCAGAAGACACTAGTCCTGGGCATAGCATCTATTGTTTGTTTCAATCTTCTTGGACAAGATAGCTATGTCATGACAATTCACAAAGCCATTTTGAAGTTTGTTTGTTTTTTTAAACAAAAAAAGTTTCAGTTTCTTCAGCAAGTTTTATAATGTTGAAATGGAAGTTAGATGACTTAAAGTAAGGTCTAAATGCTGAGAGCGCTGAGGTGTCCAAGGATTGGAATGATCCATTTTTCCATGAGTGAGTGGGTAACCTGGAATAAAACAAAAATGGAAAACAAGTGAGAAATAATCAAGAGCAAATATTTTCATATTAAGAGAGCTAAAGTAACTTCTAATTCTTCTTTGGACTTTACTTTTCAAGTTTCACAGTGACAAAATCAAACATAGCACTTAAGTGGTTTTGATCCAAATGGTCCCCACATCCTGACAATTCTTTTTTTGCAGTGTCTCTTGTTTCTTTATCTTTATTCACACTGTCAGTACACAGCATTACTTCCACTCTGGATTACTACAATTGTCTGCAAGTTGTTATTTCTTTCCACAGTCTTACTTTCTTCCAATGCATTCTGTATAATGCTGTATCTTGTTCCTTTACTCAATGGATCTTGCCTACTGAATTAAGCCTAAACTGTTCTCCTTTGAGGTTCACTCTATTCAAATGTATTATTCTAACCAGATTGTTACAGCATTTATGTTCTGCCTACAAGGCCATTCTTTTTCAAAGAATTCATCACTTGACTTACCATCACCCTCTCCATACTAACATACTAACTTATATGAGGGGATTTCAATATATATGTTGTTGCTCCTCCAAACAACCTGGTCTTCCAGTCTGTCAACTTCTTTGACCTAAAATTTCAGTATGTATCAGCTATGTACACATAGGAATTATGATTACACCATCTCCCAAAAATGTTCCACTTCCATGATAAAAAAAATTCTGAAATTACTCTGATCATTTGATACTTCCTATCATTCAAAATCTCCCTATAGTTTACTCCTCCTAAACCAATTTTTTTTCCCTAACCAAGATTTCCATCCTTTGGTACTTTTCCAGGATATCGCTCCCAGTTTAGCCTCACTCTCTTCCTTTCCCAGTTTTGAAGTCATCGTTAACTGGCTCAATTTCATACTACTCTCTATTCTCAAATCTCTTGCCCCCTTGTCCTACCAAACTCCAACTTTGCTTTGTCCTTAAAAGGCACCTGCTCCCTTCCTATTCTCTGTATGTTTGAAGTATGCTGGAGGAAGTCACACAACTGTGCTGACTAGATCTACTACATATTTGTATTATCTAATCTTAGCTATATTTTAATTGCCTCCAGGTAATCCTTTTATTCTTTCTTACTTGACTATTTTATTCCACAGAGCTGCTGTATTAAACTTACCTTCTTTGTTCAAGCCTTCCACATCATACTTTTCCACCTACCACTCAGCGGAGGATCTTGCTTCATGTAGTCCTAAGAAAATATACTCTCAATCCCTTCTCAACTCTTCTTCCCTACATCTATATAATCTCCATTCCTCCCCCTGCTCCATAACAAAGATTTATTTATTTAAAAATTTTTTTTTATTAATTTATGATATATCAACAATCACTTCCATAAGCTTTGGGGTTTAAAATTTTTCTCCTCCTTCCTTTCCCAAGACAGCACACAATCTGATATAGGCCTTACATACACATTCCTAGTAAACATTTTCACATTAGTCATGTTGTAAGGAAGAATTAGAACCAATAGGAGGAACCACCAGAAAGAGGAAACAAAACAAAACAGAAGGAAAAAAATGGCAAATAGTATGCTTTGATCTGCATTCAAACTCCATAGTTTTTCCTTTGGATGTGGATAGCATTTTCCATCTTGAGACCTTAGGAGATGTCTTAGATCCTTGCAATGCTGAGAAGGGCTAAGTCTATCAAAGTTAGTCATTGCACAACGTGGCTGTTACTACGTATAGCATTCTCCTGGTTCTGCTCACTTAACTCAGCATCAGTCCATATGAGTCTTTCCAGGTTTTTGCAGTCTGCCTGCTCATCATTTCTTATAGCATAATAGTATTCCATTACATTCATATACCACAACTTGCTCAGCCATTCCCCAATTGATGGGCATCCCCTCAATTTCCAATTCTTGGCCACCGCAAAAAAAGCTGCTATAAATATTTTTGTACACGGGGGTCCTTTTCACAAAGATTTTTAAAAATAAAGAGGAAAAATCAGTGAAACCAATAAGTTGATCAAACAATCTAAAAATTTATTCCATGTTCCACATTCATGAATCTCTTGCTCCAGGAAACAGTCCTTCTCCCTCTTTAGGGCCACGCTTTTTCCTTATAATTTTGTAACATTTATTTTTGATTATGTTGTGGCAGTTGTTCTTTCCATCTGCATTGTTATAGTTGTGTATATTGTTTTATTGGCTTGGTTTCCTTTACTCTGCATCAGTTCATGTAGATATTTCTGTGTTTCTCTGTACTCATTATATTTATCCTTTCTTGTCTCACAGTAATATTCTATTACATTTATGTGCCACAATTTGTTTGGTTATTCTCCAATTGATGGGCATCTACTTTGCTTCCTATTCTTGGCTACTATGAAAAGTGATACTATGAATATTTTCATAGAAAGTATATGGGGGACTTGCAAGAACTGATGCTGGGTGAAGTGAGCAGAACCAGGAGAACACTGTACACAGTAACAGCAACATTGTGCGATGATCGACTTTGTTAGACTTAGCTCTTCTGAGCAATGCAATGATCTAAGACAATTCCAAAAGACTCATGATGGAAAATACTATCCACATCCAGAGAAAGAACTATGGAGTCTGCATGCAGCTCAAAGCATACTATTTCCTTTCTGTTGTTGTTTTTTGTTTTTTCTTTCTCATGGTTTTTCCCTTTTGTTCTGATTCTTCTTTCGCAACATGACTAATGTGGAAATATATTTAATATATGGTCATATTAAACATGTATCGCTTATATCAGCTTGTATGTCACCTTGGGGAGGGGGGAGTAGTGAGGGGGGGAAATTTAGAACTCAAAATCTTATAAAAGCAAATGCTGAAAACTAAAAATTAATTTAAAAAAGTATACAGGGGAACAAATGCTAGGGAGAACATCGAAAAATACGTACACTAAAGCATTAATGAAGCTGTGAACTAGTTCAACTGTGAGGAATGCTAACAGTTTGGTTCCCACAGAACTGATAAGAAAACAGGACAGGGGGAGATCAGGTTATTGATTAATTGATTTCTTGGTTTACTGATTTATACAAATATGTAAACAAGATAAGGGAGTGAATGGGATAATATAGGGTGTAGCCCCCTCAGGGGAATGAACTAACCCCGACCTCAGTTACTTTTCATACTTATGACTGTTGTGAGACTGCACCCAGACGCCTTGCAGCACATTCTGGCTAAACCGGATGTTCCATGTGGCTAAACCAGATGTTCCGGTTGTGCAAAGAGACCACTCCCCTCTAACTTGTTTCAAACTTCCTTCTGTAGAAGTTAGAATTCCGTGAATAGATTGTGTCCCTAATATACCCAGCCAATGGATTGAAGGGAAGGGGGTTAGGGAGGGGACATTGCGGATAGGGTCTATATATTCTGCTTTACCAGACACTTGGGCGCACACCCTGGCTGGAGCCATCTTGAGTGAATGCTGGGTGTGTCCTTTCTTATGAGAAAGCAATAAAACTCCTTTTTGCCTTTCTTAAGAAAAAGTCTCTGATTTGATTATTTTGGGGGTCACAAACACCCCACACAAAACCATTCTGGAGAAGAATTGGAACTATGTCCAAAGGCCTATAAAACCATGCATACACTCTGACTCAGCAATACTGCTATGAAGGCTGTATCTCAAAAGAGATAAAAGAAAAAGGCAAAGGACCCATATGTACAAAAATGTTTAAAGCAGCTCTTTTTGTGGGGGCAAAGAATTGGAAACTGAAGTGATGCCTTTTTTGAGAATGGCTGAACAAGTGGTGGCATATGATTGTGATGGAGTATTATGCACTACAAGAAATGATGAAAGGGATGGTTTCAGAAAAACCTGGGAAGAATTACATGAGGTGATGCAAAGTGAAATGAACAGAAGTAGGAAAACATTGTATACAGTAACAGCAATATTGTAACAATAATCAACTTTGAAGGACTTAAGCCACTTTGATCAATACAGTGATCTATGACAACTTGAAATAACTCATGATGAAAAATGCTATCCATGTCCAGAGAGAGAACTGATGAACTGAGTGCAGACTGAAACATTTTCTTTCACTTTATTTTTCTTGCTTTCTTCCCACCCCCACAACAAGGCTGATGTGGCAATGTTTTGCATGAATATGTATAATGGCTATTGTATTTTTTGCCTTCTCAGTGGGTGAGGGAGGAGCTCAAATGAGGGAGAGAATTCAGAACAGAAAATAAAAATTAAAAAAAAAAAAGAAAGCACATGTGGACTTTTTTTTTCTTTTAATAAATTACTTCCTTGGGATATATGCCTAGAGGTGGAATCTCTAGGATAAAAGGTATAGACATGTTTGCCAATTTCTGCATAATTCTGAATTGCTTTCCAAAAGAGTTGTACTTTTCATAGTTCAATCAACAGTGGACTAATGTACCTACCTTCCCACAACTCCTCCAACACAGACTATTCCCATCTTTATCATCTTTGCCAATTTTTTGGACGTGAGGTAAAATCTCAGGGTTATTTTATTTTGCAGTCTTTTTGTTATGAGTGATTTGGAATATTTTTTTATATTGTTGCTAATAGTTTGCAATTCTTCTGAATACTATTTGTTCATATCCTTTGACCATTTACCTATTAGGAAATAGCTTTTGATCATACAGATATAGATATCTTTTAGTTGTTTATATATCTTAGAAACCAAACCATTATCAGAGAAATTTGATATGAATGGAAAATTTCCCCCCCATCTGATTTACTCTTTTCTTATCTTAGATGCATTAATTTTGTTTCTGCATAAGTTTTTCAGTTTCATGAAATAAAAGTTTCCTATTTTATCTTTTATAATTGCCTCTATCTTTTGTTTGCTTAAAATAATCTACTCGTGGCTATGAAAAGTATTTGATCTGCTTCTCTCCTAATTTATTTATTGTATGGTCTTTAATATTAAGCAGCCATTTTGAATTTATTGTGTAAGATATTGATTTAAGCCTAATTTCTGCCAGTCTGCTTTTGAGTTTCCCAGTAGTTCATATCAAGTAGGGATTTTTTTCAAAGTAATTTATCTTTTAAGGTTTATGGAATACAGGGTTGGGTTCCACTGTTTCTGATTCTTCCTTATATAGTCTCTTTCACTTTTAAAACAATTTCATATGGTTTTGATAAATGTTGTTTTATAATACATTTTGAGGTCTAGAAGTATTTTTCTTCCTTTTCTTCCAATCTTTTCCCATCATTTCTTTTGATATTTTTGATTTTTACTTATTCAAATAAATTTTGTTTTTGTTTTATTGAGTTCTGTAAAGTATCCCCCCTCTGACAGTTTGATTGGTATAGCATTAAAATGGTAAATTAACTTTGGTAGTATTATCATTTCTGTTATTATGGCACAGCCATAAGAACTTAATATTGCTCCAGCTATTTAAGTTATTCTTTATTTCTGCAAGGAACACTTTGTAACTGAATCTATATAAATGTTTTGTGTGCTTTGTTAGATTGCTCTCCAAATTTCTTTTAATTATTCATTCAATTGTTATTCTGAATGAGATTTCCCCTTCTATTTATTAGGAAAGCTTCTAGTGTGTACATCATTATTGCATATGATGCTTGTTTTTTGATAGGTATACTTTATATTTAAAAAGATCCCTCTATGACCATAATTTATCGAATTTCTAGCATAAATGAATGTTTTGCCGTGTCAAAGGTCTTTTCTACATCTGAGATAAATATGACATTGGATTTTTTTTAACGTTATTATGTTGACTTTTTCTAATGTTGAATTATTTTTGTACTCTACTATGAATCCAACTAAGTTACATGAATGACTTCTGGGATAAATTGTACTATATCTAAAAGGATTTTGTTTTATTTATTTCTGGGATAAGTTGTTGTAGTACATCTGAAAGGATATTATTATTTATTTGAATAGATACTCATTAATGATATTGAGGTATAATCTCCCTATACTTTATCCTTCCTTGGTTTAAGTATTGGGAAAATAAAAAGGAGTCTGTATCACTTGCTTTAAAAAAAGTAATAAATTCTACATGCTACTTTCAAAATTGTCCTGCTTGTCTGTGCTTCCTTCTAAGCTTTATTTTGTCATATTCTATGCATTTCAAAAATTACAATGTCCCTCTTTTTGGGGGGAGGAGAGAGGGTATCACTATTGGTTTTTTCCTCTTTTTTTCCTAATGACTCAATAATTTATATTTACCCCATTTAAATGTAAAAACTTTTTTTTAACATGTTCTTTTTAAATTTGAGTTCCAAATTTTCTCTCTCCCTCCATTCCCCTCTCCTTGAGAAGGCAAGCAATTTGATATGGATTACTAACACCTGTGCAGCTCTACAAAACATATTTCCATATTAGTCATGTTGTGAAAGAAAACACATATACACACACAAAACCAAGAAAAATAAAGTTTTTTTTAAAAGTCTGATTCGATCTGCATTCAGCCTCCATCAGCTCTTTCTCAGGAAGTGGATAGAATTTTTCATCTCAAGTCCTTTGGAATTGTCTTAGGTCGTTGTATTGTTAAGAATAGCGAAGTCATTCACAGTTGAACACTGTACAATATAGCTGTTACTATATACAATGTTCTCCTGGTTCTGCTCATTTCACTTTGCATCAGTTCATGGAAGTCTTTCCAGGTTTTTCTGAGAGCATACTGCTTGTCATTTCTTCCAGCAAAACAGTATTCCACCACAATCATATACAACAACTTGTTCAACCATTCCCCAACTGATGGACATTCCTTCAATTTCCAATTCTCTGCCAACATTAAAAGAGCTGCTATAAATATTTATGTCTATATAGATCTTTTTCCTTTTCCTTGTTGTTTTTTTTTAATCTCTCTGGTATACAAACCTAGTAGTGGTATTTCTTGGTCAAAAGGTATGAAAGGTTTTATAGTCCCTTTGAATATAGTTCCAAATTGCTCTATTGAATGGTTGAATCAGCATACAACTTCACCAACAGCATTAGTGTCTCAATTTTCTCACATACACTCCATCATTTGTTATTTTCCTTTTCTGTCATATTAGTCAATTTGATAGGTGTGGGGTGATAGCTCAGAGCTATTTTAACTCGCATTTCTCTGATCAATAGTGATTTAGAGCATTTTTATATGATTATAGATAACTTTGATTACTTTAAAAACTGCCTGTTCATATTCTTTGACTATCAAGTGAGGAACGGCTCTTATTTTTATAAATTTGATTCGGTTTTCTGTATATCTGAGCAATTAGATCTTTATCAGAAAAACTTGCTGTAAAGTATTTTCACAGTTATGATTACTATTTCCCTCTATCATATCCCCCCCATTATCCTACTGTCTCTCTCCTTTCACCCTATCCATCCTCAAAAGCATTTTGCTTCTGTCTTTTACCTACCCCTATATCCCTCCTTTCTATTACTCCCTCCCCCTTCTTCTCCTGCTTTTCTGTAGGGTAAAGTAGATTTCTATACCCAACCAAGTGTGTATGTTATTCCCTCTTTGAGCCAATTCTGATGAGAGTAAGGTTCACTTGCTCTGCTCCCCACCAAATCTTCCCCTCCAATCTTTTGATTTTTTTTTGTGAGATAATTTCTTCCATTCTGCCACTCCCTTTCCCCTTCTCTTAGTGCATTCTTCTTTCTCACTCCTTAATTTTATTCTTTTGCATAATCATCCCATCATATTCAACTCATACCCATGCCCTCTGTCTATGTATCCTTCTTCCAACTACCCTAATAAATGAGAAAGTTTTTAGGAGTTACAAGTATAATATATATTATATACAAGAATATAAATAGTTTAACCTTATTGAAACCTTTATGATATCTCCTCCCTGTTTACTTTTTTGTGCTTCTTTTGAGTTTTGTATTTGAAAGTAAAAAAAATTCTATACAGCTTTGGTCTTTTCACCACTTTCCCCCAAAGGATTATATTCAGTTTTGCTCGATAGGCGATTATTGGTTGTAATACTAGGTGTTCTGCCTTCTGGAATATCATATTCCAAGCCCTCCAATCCTTTAATGCAGAAACTGCTACATCTTGTTTTATCCTGACTGTGATCCCATGATGTTTGAATTGTTTCTTTCTAGATGTTTGCAATATTTTCTCCTTAACCTGGAAGCTCTGTGCAGACTACTCCCAGATCTATGTTATGTCCCAGGCTCTCATCCTGCATTATTTACTACCCACTGGGTGTTCAAGCAGACAGCTAAAACTAAACTCAATGTGAGCTAAACAATCTTCCCTTCACACCTGCAAACCCCTTTAACCTCTCTACTTCTGCTGAGGGTACAACCATCCTTCTAATCACCCATGTTTGCAACTTTGTAGTTACTGTTGTCCCTTTACTCTCACTCACTCCCTCTACCCTCCCATGCAATCAGTTGCTGTGTCTTACTGATTCTCCTTTGCATTCACATTCTGGTCTACAGCAACAGCTACCTGATAGGCCTTTCTGCCTCAAGCCTCTCAATCTATCCTCTACTCATTTAGCAAAGTGATATTCCCAAAGCAGTAGTCTGACTACATCACTCCCACACTCAAGAATCTTCAGTGGTTCCTCATTGACTCTAGATGAAAATACAAACTCTTCTGTTTGACATTTAAATCACTTACTTCACAGTCTGGCTCCAGACTACTTTTGTGTGCTTACAACATATCATTCCTCTTCAAACACTCAGCCTTTCAGCCAAACAGGTCTACTGCTGTTCTTCAAAAATGATATCCCATCTTCTTGCTCTATGCCTTTGCACAGACTATCCTCTATGCCTGTAAAGCACTCCTTTTTTTTTTGGGTGAGGCAATTGGGGTTAAGTGACCTGCCCAGGGTCACACAGCTAATAAGTGTCAAGTTTCTGGTCTGGGACTGAATTTGAACTCAGGTCCTCCTGACTCCAGGGCTGGTGCTTTATCTACTGTGTCACTTAGCTGCCCCATAGCACTCCTTTTGTAGAGAAATTTGTAGAATTCTTCGACCTTCAAAGGTCAGCTCAAATGCCACCAACTATGCAAGGCCTTTGCTGATTCCCCTTAGCTGCTTTTGTCCTTGAAAATGCCTTGTATTTACTTTATATACATATATACATGTATACATATATATGTATATACACACACATAAAATTTGTATTTACTTATATATGTACGTGTCGTTTCCCCCAATAGAATACAGGATTTTCAGGTGTTTCAGTTTTCTCTTTGAATTCCTAGCACAATATGGTGTGGCACATAATAATCACCTAATGAATGCTTATTGATTGACTGATTTTCTGACTTTCAAGAATTCCATAATCTGGATCTGTATTATTTATCTAATTTCATTTTGATATACTTCCCAACACAAAATCTCAGCTTCCCTCAAATAAACCTTACAGTCTCTAACACACCAAGGTCATTCCTGCCTCTACAACTTGGCTCACGGTCTTAATAGCTTTTGGAATATCCTCTCTATGTCTCTTCACATATTCAAATTCCTACCTATTCTTCAAAGACCACCATAAGTTCCATCTACTTCATTCAATTTTTTCTGATAATCTTTGGTCACAATGATTTGTTTTCTCTCGTTTCTTTTGTGCTTATTATAATACTATAAAATTAGAACCAAGCACACACCCTTTAACCCCATCTACACCTCCATCGATCCTGGATATGGTTTTATCTACTTATTGTATTGCAAAATTTATTCTTTTATGTTAAAATAGTGGTTTCTTTTTTAATGATGTCTTTTATTCATACATCATACTCATTTCCAAATATACTCTTGTTACACCAGTTTCCCTTATAACAAAGATTAAAATAAAGTTCAGCAAAAATAACAGTCATATTAACTGCATCAGCATATGCAACATTCCACATCCACAGCTTCTTACCTCCCCAGTGAAAGGAGGAAAATCTATTTCCTCTTCTCTTCTCTGGGATCACACTTGGTCATTATCATTATACAGTGTTCATTTTTATTTTAATATTATTTCCACTGCTACGGTCCGTTATTTTTTCTGGTTTCGCTTACTTTATCACTTCATGTCTATTCCCATATTACTCAGAATTCTTCAGATTTGCCATTTCTTACAGCAAAGTAATATTCCATTACATTCACATAGCAAAATTTGTTTAGCCATTTCCTAATCTATGCGCACTTATTTGTTTCTAGTTTTTTGTCCTAACAAAAAGTGTTGCTATGAATATTTTTGTATATATGAGTTCTCCCTTTCTTTGACTTCCTTGGAGTATACTCCTTAACAGTAGGATCTCTGCATTGAAGAATCCATCTCAATCTTTTTTTAAAACATATCATTTCAAATTGCTTTCCAGAATGAATGGACATATTTCCAACTCCACTTGTCTTCATACAGTCCCTCTAACATTATTTCTATATTTTCTCACTTCTGCCAATTTCTTGGGAGAACAAAGAGACCTCTGTAATCTAAATTTACATTTCTCTTATTTTTAATGATTTGGAACAATTTTAAAACCTTAGCAGTTAGCAATTTTGAGAACTGCTTAGTTATTCTGACTACATGTACATTTAGGAATGGATCTTGGGGTGTGTGTACACATGCATGTATATTGTATGTATGTATATGTATACATGTGTATATGTTTGTATATGCAAATATATGTATGTGTATACACATATGTATATATGTGTGTGTTAATTTCATATATGTATCTTAACATAGCATATAGACTCAGCACAGATATTTGATACAAAGTTGCTATCCCAAATGACAAGTTTTCTTTATTCTAGGTGCACTGATTTTGCTCTTTGAAAAGCTTTTTGATTTTTACATAACAGAAATCATATATTTTATCTTTTGTGGTTTCCTCTATCCTTTTTTTGGTTAAGAATTTTTCCTTTAGCCATAGTTATCAAAGATACTTCTACCATTATCTTCTAATTGACCTTTTTCATATAGGCTTTCCATTGTTGTCTGTATTCATTGTGTTCATAATTTCTTATAGCCTGGTACTATTCCATTTCAATCAAGTACTATAATTTGTTTAGCCATTACCTAATCAAGGGGCAAGAAAATGTAAAGTATCTTATAACAAAAACAACTGACCTGGAAAACAGATCAAGGAGAAAAATTTAACAATCAATGGATACAGGGCAGCTAGGTGGCGCAGTGGATAGAGCACCGGCCCTGAAGTCAGGATGACCTGAGTTCAAATCTGGCCTCAGACCAAACACTTGACACCTTACTAGCTGTGTGACCCTGGGCAAGTCACTTAAACCCAACTGCCTAAAAAAAAAAAATCAATGGATACAGAGACTTCCAGCACACATGATTAAAAAGATGGAGGACTAGACATTTTCTCAGATTTTCTTTGACCTATCAAAACTGTCCAAAATAGAAATTATGTGCCATAAAGCAACTTCAGCTGTCTCCATGATTTAGAACACCCAGACTTCAAAAGAAGGTTAAAACAAACAACAAAAAAACCTATGAACTGATTTTTACACTGAGCTCACGCAGCACTGCTCTCCCACATTCCACAATACCAGAAGAGGCTGCACTCAGCCAACCCAAGGACCAGACATAGGGGTTCACAACAAAAGCCAATCCCACAGGCCACCCCCCACTTTCTCCCCAGTGCTGTGAAGATCCTAGCTCCAAGGCCATAGAAGTTCACTCCTGCTGTGACAGATAGCCTGCCCTCTAAGGGGTAGAAGTCTGTTAGGGTCACATAGCCAGTGGTTTGGCAGAGCTCCAGGAGCTGAAGCCTGTTGGAGTGGAGGGCAGTGGTCTGTGTTGTTAAAGATCTCCACAGCAGAGCCAGGAGCAGAAAGGGGCAGGACATGTGCCTGAGCTTGAAGTAGAGTTCAACACATCACCCTACCTTGACCTTGTTCCAGAGCCTTAGAGAACCAAACTACAGAAATCAAAACCTGAAGCACTAGTGCAGCATTTCTCTGAACTGCTAGTGCTAGGCCACAGAACTGAAGAACAGAGGAAGTAGGACAGAACACTGAAACAAATCATCCTGGTGTGTGTGTGTGTGTGTGTGTGTGTGTGCGCGCGCGCGCACACATGCATGCTTGGAGGCACTCCACTGAGCCTTAGTGAAAGAGCTGAGGATCCAAACGGTCAATTCTGTCCCCTCCAAAATCACTTGGGACAGAGAGCTAGGCTGGTGAACTGTGAAATGCCCAGCATGGGAGAAGGATGAAATGCTTTGAAATCCAGCCAGAAAGGAAACTGCCATCAGAGGGGAGGGAGTCAGACAGTGAATAACAGGGGAAAATATGGGGTGGGGGAAGGAACTGAAATGACTAAAGATTTCAGGAAGAAAAAGAATCATTGAACACTTGAATGCCATGACCAAAAAAAAAAGCCTACACATCCTATTTCAAGAAATCTTAAAAGAAACTGACCAAATCTCTTATGACCAAAAGGCAAAGTGGAAATAGAAAGAATCTATGGGTAACCACCTGAAAGAAACTGCAAAACCAAAATTTTAAGGAAATGATAACCAAAACTCAGAGCTTTCAGGTCAAAGAAAAAATACTACAAAACAGCCAGAAAAAAAGAAGTCAAATATTGAGGAGTCAGTTATGATCACACATGATTTAGCAGTCCTCACTATAAAGGAATAGAGAATTTAAAATATGATATTACAGAAGGCAAAGAATGTAGATATATAGGCAAGAAAAATTTACTGAGAAGCACTGAGTATAATGTTACAGAAAGAAAAAAATGAGCCTCTAATGACATAGAAAATTTCTAAGAATTCCTGATAAAAAAATATCCAGAGTTGAGCACAAATTTTGAAGTTCAAACACTGGGGTTTACAGAAACATTAAAAAGATAAATATGAGTAAGCAACAATAAGGGATAAAACAGGGACAAACTGCTTATATTCAAATATCAGGAGATGCTCCACGTGTCTTCTCTGAACATTTTCACCAATAGAGTGAAAGTGGGAATCTAATTAGACAAAGCCTAGGAGTGGTTCTGTTATGTCTTGATGATCTTAAGAACGTAATAAGAGAGAAAGAGAAACAATCAGGAGTGTGCCAAGTAAACATTCAAACAAATAAGGAGGTGGGGTAGGAGAAGCACCTCATACCTAAAGCTCATTCTCATCTAAACTAGTCAAAGGAAGGAAGAATAACACATTTGGGGACAGCAATACATTTCACTCAGCAGGGAAATAGGAAGGAGAAGGGAGAAGGAAGAGTTAGAATGACGGTAGATTAAAGGAAGGATTAGTTCTAAGCAAAACAAACTCTAACTAAGGATACACAAAAATATACTTAAAGCTCCCTTTTGAAGTGACAAAGAATGGGAATCTGAGAGGGTACCCATGAATCGGGGAAGGGCTGAGCAAGTGATGGCATATAAATGTGATAGAATACTATTGTTTTGTGAGATATGATGAAACAGGTGGTTTCAGAGAAATCTGGAAAGAATTAGATGAATTGATGCAGAATGAAATGAACAGATTCAAGAGAACCATTTAGATAATCACAACAATATTGGAAAAACAAACAAATATGAAAGACTCAGAGTTCAAAGTAAGACACACACAGACAACAGATGTGGTCCCTACCCTGAAGTAAATTACATTCTAGTTAGAGAGAGTCAAGACTACCACACACAAAACAATGAATATAAGAGTAATGAAAAGGACTAATTTGTGCATCAGAGACTATAAGAAGTTCAAAGGACATGGAGGTCAATGTGAGTTGGAGTAGTAAGCCAAGGCTTTATAGAATACAAAGCTAGGTTTAATGGATGGGGAGGATTTGGATAAATGAGAGTGGAACAGGTGTGGAAAACAAGATGAAAGAAGGTACAAAGGCAAGAATAAGCATGCTTTATCTGTGTGATAGTGAGGAAAACAATCTGATTGGGGTGAAGGGTGTGTGTTAGGGAGTAGTGGGAAACAAACAAGATTGAACAAGTAGGATAAAGTCAGATCACGAAGGGCCTTGATAGACAAGAAGAACTCATAATTGATCAAGTAGGCAATGTGGAGCCACTCAGTTTTTTTAAACAACAGAGTAATATGATGAAACTAGTATTTTTTAGGAAGATTAGCCTAACAACTTCACTAAAATCTTTTTCTGTTATTTCATTGTAGTGTGGGGGTAACTCTAGGTTCTCCGAAGCTATATCATCTAAGAACAAGTCCTGGAAAGTTCTACCCATCTGGAAGGGTTTTGAATATGAGTCCAGTGATGAACTGTGTTTCTTCTGCTTGAGGGATAACTTAAATTCATAATTACATTGGCCACAGGGTAATGAATTTTTCAGCCACAGCAATTCTTTTACATTATCTGTTAAGGTACAGAGGGAATTGTCATTTTTATCTGAGGAAGCAAAGTGGTACAGCGGATACCTTCCTGGAGGCAGGAAGGCTTAAGTTAAAATCTAGCTTCAAACTGTGTGATGCTGGCAAGTTATTTAACTTTTGTCTGTTTCAGTTTCCTGATCTATGAAATGGGGATAATAATAGCACCTACTTCCCAGGGTTGTTGTAGGATAAAGGATAAAATGAGATAACATTTGTAAAGTACCTTAAAATCACTATAAAATACTACTATTATCAAAGGAGTGAGTACCTACAGTAATGAAATTATTATCTTTAATGTACTTAAAGTAGTAGTATACTAAGTGGAAGGCAGAAAGAGACTAGAGTCAGGGAGGTCAACTATTACAGTAATCCAAGTATGATTTTAGTGTGTTGACAATGAGAATGGAGAAAAAGATATAGACATGAGAAAAATTTTTTAAGGAAAAAAAGTTATTTCATAAATGAGAAGGAAAGGAAAACATTTTAAAGAGTGAAAAAGTGGTACTACCTTCTCTAGGGACAGAAAGGCTTAAGGTGAATAGTCATTTAAAGATTGAGAGGAACTGTCTTGTATATGAGCAAAAAGGGTATTTTTGTTAAAACTGATTTGAAAAACTGGCAGCTCACCCTCTGGTATTTGCTGATGTTGTCTATCAAGCCAACTGTAAGTGAGGTACTCCCCAGGGGAATCTGCTAGCAGAGGCAGGCCTAATATTGATATATTAGGAGCTCTGAAAGGAATGAGAAGCCCTCCCAAAAGAAAATAGTGGAGCCAAAATGACATCAACCAGGAGAGCTTTTTGTCCTTTATACAAAGGAAAAACCAGTGGTTTCAGAAGGTACATGAGAGACCATTTCAACACCCAAAGAAGTATGGCAGATAGAAGTGGCACCATCTATAGGTTTGGTTTTACAGAAGTAATATTCTAAGGACTAACTCCTAGGAGACTATGCAATTGAAAACTTGAAAAGGAAACGACAGAAGAGACAGTAAACATGTGAATAAAGAGGAAACTTCTCAGAGAAACTGGAATCTGTAAAAATAATGAAGAGAATAGATTAAATATGGGAGGGCAATCTTCATGATGAATCTTTCTACTTCAGTGAACTCAAGGAAAAACAAAACAAAAAACAAACAAAAAAACCCCACTTTGGTTTGAACTGGGAGAATAGGTAAAATAAACACCACATAGTGACTAAAAAAACCGTTAACTATTTTAACAGGTGCAAGATGAATTAAGTAATATAACCTGAGACTAATCAGTCACAAATATTCTGGGAGAATACAAGGAAGTAAGTAAAGATATCAAGACTAACATCAAACTCAGAAGAACTTGCAATCTAATGAGGGAGGGAGGGAAGGGCTGAAGCAATTTGTAATGGGAAAAATGCAGGATTTAGAGAGAGAACGTGAGTTTGAATCCTTGCACTTTTGCTTACTACTTGTATATAATATAACCTCGGGCAAATCACTTAACTTTTCTAGGTCACTGTTTCTAGAATATGGATTAGACTAGATGAGGTAATATCCCTTCTACCTATAAATCTTGAACCTATGAGGAACATGGTAGATCCAGAGATTAAGTAACTTGCTCAAGTGACAAGGGTGAACTCAGATCCTCTATCTCAAAATTCAGCATTCTTTTCCACTGTACTATGCTATTTCTCTGTCCTTACAGAGCTACTTGGAACATTGAGTTAAGTAACTTGTTTGCTATGGTCATGAAGTTAGTTTAAGTCAGAATCAGGACTCAGAAAGGCAGGTCTTTACCCAGTGAAACTGAACATAATCTTTCAGGCGAGGAGATGCACATTCAGCGAAACAGGGGACTTCCAAACCTTCCTGATGAAAAGACCAGAGCTCAACAGAAAATATGACCTTCAAATAAAAGACTCAAGAGAAGTATAAAAAGGTAAACAGGAAAGAAAAAAACACCACATTATTAATAAGGGCAAACTGTTCTCTACAAGGGAAGATGACAGTTGTAATTCTTAAGAACTGTAATGTCATTATGACATTTAAAAGTGGGTATACTTAGAGGACGTGGGTTTAAGTTGACTTTGATGTGATGGCAAAAAATCTAATTAAGTGGAGAAAAGGGATTGTACTGAGAGCAGAAGAAAGGAGGAGGCAGACGAGAATAAATTACATCACATGAAATGGCACAAAAACCAAATACAGTAGAGGGAAAGAAGGGAGGGAGATGAGCATTGTTTGAACCTTACTCTCATCACATTTGGTTCAAAGAGGGAATAACAATCAGTTAGGTATGGAAATCTAACTTACCCTATAGGAAGTAGAAAGGGTAAAGGGAAAAGAAAAGGGAGGAGGTTAACAGAAAGGAGGGCAGATTGAGGGAGACGTGGTTGAAACCAAAACTCTACTAAGGAAGGAAAGGGAAAAAGGAGAGAAAAAAGCATAAACAAGGGGGAGGGGAATAGGATGGCTAGGAAGACAAAGATAATAATCATAACTGTGAATGTGAATGGGATGAACTCTCCCATAAAATGGAAATGGACAGCAGAGTGGCTTAAGAACTATAAACCTACAATGTGTTGTCTACAGGAAACAATTTGATGCGGAGGGATACACACAGAGTAAAGGTAAAAGGCTTCCGCTGAAGTAAAAAAAGCAGGAGTAGCAATCCTGATCTAAGACAAAGCAAAAGCAAAAAGAGATCTGCTTAAAAGAGATAAGGAAACTACATCCTGCTAAAAGGTACTATAGACAATGAAGTAATATCATTTCTAAACATATATGCACCAAGTGGTATAGCAGCCAAATTCTTAGAGGAGAAATTAAGTGAGTTACAGGAAGAAATAGACAGCAAAACTATACTAGTGGGGGACCTCAACCTCCCTCTCTCTGAACTAGATAATCTAACCACAAAATAAACAAGAAAGAAGTTAAGGAAATCAATAGAATCTTAGAAAAGTTTTCTACCTCTGGAGAAAAGTGAATGTAGATAGAAAGGAATATACCTTTTTCTTGGCTGTACATGGCACCTACACAAAAAGTGACCACGTACTAGAGCATAAAAACCTCACAATCGAATGCAGAAAGGCAGAAATATTAAATGCATCCTTTTCAAATCATGATGCAATAAAAATTACATGTAATAAAGGGCCATGGGGAAGATAGACTAAAAATTAATTGGAAACTAAATAATCTAATCCTAAAGAATGAGTGGGTCAAACAACAAATCATAGAAACAATCAATAACTTCATCCAAGAAAATGACAATAATGAAACAACATACCAAAACTTATGGGACTCAATGAAAGTGGTCCTTAGGGGGAGTTTTATATCTCTAAATGCTTATATGAATAAAATAAAGAAAGAAGAGATCAACGAATTGGGCATGCAACTAAAAAAGATAGAGAAAAAACAAACTGAAAATCCCCAATTAAATACCAAAGTAGAAATTCCTTTTTTTTTTTTTTAAGGCAATTGGGGTTAAGTGACTTGCCCAGGGTCACACAGCTAGTAAGTGTCAAGTGTTTGGTCTGACAAATTAGAAATTCTGAAAACCAAAGAAGATTAATAAAATTGAAATTAAGAAAACTATTGAACTAATAAATCAAAAAGTCAGGACTTCCTGACTCCAAGGCCAGCCCTCTATTCACTGCACCATATTACCTCTCACCTTAGACTTTAAGAAAAAAGATTTTGAAATATTTAGAAAAAAATCCCAGGATCTTAGGGTTGTTGGAAGGGATCTTAAAGGTCATCTAGTCCAATGCATATCTCAACAGGAATCCCCTCTATAACATCCCTGACAAGTGGTCATAGAAACTTCACTTGAAGACTTACAGTAAGTGTAACAAGGAAGTAAGTAAAGATATCAAGACTAACATCCATTTTATTTAGAGGAAGATCATCTAATTTTTGGATTGTACATTTAGGTAGGTTCATAGATGGTTGAATAACTCAACCCAAGAGTACTTATTATGAGAAGATTGATATCAACATAGAAGACGTATTTAGTGGTTTGTCTTTTAGAGGATTCTAAACCTGCAATATTTTAACATTTTTATCAATGATTTGAAGGCAGTTATGAGCATGCTTACCATGCTCCTAGTCCAGCCCTCTTTGGCCAATAAAAACAAGCCTAATCTCTCTTCATATGAAAGCCTTTCAAATACTTGATAACAGTTACTGTATCTTCTCTAAATCTTCTATAGGATAAGAATCCTCAGTTCCTTCAATTGATCCTTGCATGGTAGAAATCCCAATCCTCTTAATGTTCAGGTTGTCTTATTCTGAACACTCCCACCATTTTATGAATTTCTTTACTAAATATGGTAGCTAGAAGTTCACCAAAGCCCAGAGAATTAAAAATAATACTTCAGGTATGATCTGACCAGAATAAAGCAAGACTATCAGTTCCCTCCTTTAGGGCACAATGCACCTATTATTGTAGCTTAGGATAGTATTAATTTTTAAAAATTTGCCACGTCATAGTGACTTAAAATACTCAGTTCTTGTTTTTTTTTGAAAGCAATATTATCTAGTTATGCCTTTATCTTCTATTTCCTGGAATTGATTTTTAAACCTAAGTGTAAAATATTATATTTCTCTGAATTAAATTTCCTCTCATTAGATCTGATCCATCATTCTAATACATGAAGACATTTTTGGATTCTGATCATTATCCAATGTGTCAGCTATTCTAGTTCTGTCACCTGCAGATTGGTAAGCATGATAATTTGCTCACTGATAAAAGTGTTAAAACAGGATGGGACCAAATTCCTCCAAAAGTCACTCCACTGAAGACCACCTGTTCTAAGTTGATATCTGCCTATTAAATAACTACTCAGAGTGCTGGACTGATCACAGACATCCTCTCCAACATAAACATTCCCATTCAACAAAAGCAGTGGCCCTAAGGCAAGATGACTACCAGAAAATTTAGTGTCAGCAGATTACAGTGCTCCTCCTTGTGTGAAATTTGTTAACTTGGAGGGAAAGCTAAGTCAACACACAGTTTCCACGAGTGGAGCAGAAAAGGAGTGGAGAGCTTTCAGAGATTTGATGCATAGCACAGCATTTATTCATCTGGGCCAAAACATTCACAAACATCAGGACTGGTTTGATGAAACTGGGGAAATTCAGAAGTTACCAAATGAAAAATGCGAACTTCACAGGGCTTACCATTAGGATAGTTAAAGGCAGCAATTAACTCCATCAAAAGCAAAGTGCAAACAAAGCTTAGGGAGATGCAAGATTCTTGGCTCAGTAAGAAGGCAGATGAAATTCAGTTTTATGCAGATAGTGACAATCCAAAGCACTTTTTTGATGCCCTGAAGGTTATTTACAAGCCAAAGAACTATGGTGTAGCTCAACTACCCCGTGCTGATGAAGACACATTGATCAGTGACAAGGACATGATCCTGGAGAGATGGGCTAAATACTTCTATTAGTGTTCTCAACAGACTGTCATCAACTAATACTGAAGTCACTGACCATATATACCTCAGGTTGTTGTCAATTCCTCTCTAGCTGAACTTACAACTGAAGAAGAGATTTTGAACGTCATTAGGCATGTGGCAAAGTGCTTGGTACTGATTTTATTCCAGCTGAAATTTACAAGGCAGGGTGTCCACTGATCATACAAAAGCTGACTGAAACCTTCTGGGTTATGTGGTAAGAGAAGGTCATCCTTCTATAGTTTAAGGATGCCTCCATCATCTATTTCTATAAAAGAAAAGGAAATAGGTTGTCCTGTAATATTCACAGGAGGGTCACCGCCAGCAAGATTCTTGCCAGAATCCTCCTTAACAGGCTGATCCTTCACCTAGAAGATGGTCATCTACCTAAAAGCCAGTGTGACTTCAGAATATGGTGTTTGCTGCCTGACAACTCCAAGAGAAACGCCAGGAGCAGAACAAATGTCTGTATACAACATTGGTTGATCTGATCAAGGCCTCTGATAACGTCAACTGTGAAGGCTTGTAGAAGATCATAGCAAAATCTGGTTGCCCAGAAAAGTTCATCAGCATTGTACAACAGTTTCATGATGGCATGCTTGCACAAGTTCTGGATGATGGCTGATGTTCTTGAGCTTTCCCAGTCACCAATGGAGTGAAGCAGGGCTGTGTGCTTGCTGCCATGCTTTTTAGCATGATGTTTTCAGCAATGTTATTGGAAGCCTTGGACAAAAACAGCATCAAGGTCAGCCACTGCAATGACAGTAAATTATTTAACTTGAAAAGGCTACAAGCCAAGATTTAAAGTGAAGGGAGATTTGGTGTGCAACTTTTTGTTTGTAGATGATTATACACTCAATGCAGCCTCTGAGGTTGAGATGCAACAGGGTATAGATTGATTCTCTCCCGCTTGTGCTAATCTTAGCCTGACAATCAACACCAAGAAATCAGAGGTTCTCCATCAGCCAGTATCACACCATCCGTACGTGGAACCATTAATGACGGCAAATGGAGAAATTTTGAATGCTGTGGATAAGTTCACTTACCTTGGCAGTAGCCTTTCCCAGAATACACACATAGATGAAGAAGCTGATACACAGATTGCCAGTTAGTTCAGGAGGCTCCAAAGGAAAGTGTGAGAGAGAAGAGGTATTAGATTGCCTACTAAACTGAAGGTCTACAGAGCCATTGTACTGACCTCATTGTTGTATACCTGTGAAACCTGGACAGTTTACCAGTACCACGCCAGAAACCGAACAGCTTCCATCTGAATTATCTTAGGAAGATTCTGGAGTCACCTGGCAAGATAAGAAACTATACACTGCAGTCTTTTCTCAAGCTAAACTGCTATGCATTCAAACTCTACTGCAGAAGGCACAACTCTAATGGGCTGGTCATGTTTGAATGCCAAATGTATGCCTACCTAAAAGACTATTATGGAGAACTCACACAAGGCAAGTGCTCACATGGTGGTCAGAAGCAATAAAAGGACACTCTCAAATCTCTTTGAAGGATTGTGAAATCGGTTGTGAGACATGGGAGACTGCATGCCCATATCAAAGAAGGTGCTATGCTCTATAAGCAAAGCAGAAATGCAGTAGCTCAAAAGAAATGTGAGATACACAAATTTAGAGACATCTCCATCCCAAATGTTCATATGGACTACTTGTTCCCCAACTGTGGTAGAGCCTTCCAAGCTTGTATTGGTCTGATCAGCCATGGCTGGACACATTATAAATTGACCTTAACATAACAATGTCATTTTAGTCCTCTTCAAGTATGAAGTACAACAACCAAGCACAGGCAACTACAACTCAGGCCTCCCAACTTTCAGTTGGTCTCATGCTTTTTCCATCATGCAGATCTAGACCCTCTTCTACTTGACAACTCTTCAAATATCTGAAGATAGCTCATATGTCTCTCCTTATTCTTTTCTTCTATAGGGTGAATCTCACTACCATTTGGCGCATACAAGGTTTGCTACATACACACACATACACACATAAATATATATATAGTGTGTATATATATGCACTCTAATGGCTCAAAAAAGGTGGCCTTATGTTTTAATTTTAATTAAATTTAATTCAATGATATGATGTGCTTTTTAAAAACTAGACTGTATTATAGGTAATAAGTACAAAACTGTGAAAATTGTGTTGAAATGTACAGGAGGATATATTTATCTGCAGCATGAGTCCCCCCTGTTGTGGCGCTGCATTACCATTGGCCCTCCCTCGCCCTTGTAACTACTACCACATCAAGTATACTACCACAGAGTAGTGCTAGTAATCTCTGCCACATATATTTTTTTTAACTGAAATGGCATAATATGCCAATGGTTTTATATTTTAATTCAATTACACAATACTCCCTTTTATTTTAAAATATTTTTCAAATAAGAAAAGCAGAAAACACTAAATTACAATAAATGTGCCGATAATGACGAAATACCTTGGACTCCCTGGTAAAGAATTTATATGTAGATAATCATAGATCATAGACATGAAGCTGAAAGGGACCTTAAAGACTATATAATCCAACCCCCTCATTTTACAAATGAAGAAAAGTGAGGCCCAGTCACTTGCCCAAGTTCACACAATAGCTAATATCAAAGATAAATTTTGAACCTGGTTCTCTGACTTTAAGCATCATTGTTTTTTTTTGTTTTTGTTTTTTTTTTACTGTAAAATGATGTCTTCCTCCTGCCACCACATATTCCAATGGATACAATAAACTAAGTAATTATCAATAAAAACAGACTTGATTGCTTAGTTTAAGTCAAAGTAGTTCTTATTCAAAATCATCAAACATTCCATCTGATGACTTAGTCCATGACATTCCAAAATTGTAGATTAAAATGCTAGGCTCAATCATCTTGAGGTCCTTAGCCAAGATTGCTTAGGTTTTCTAAAAACAAAACAAGGAATAAACAAAGATATTCAGTCAGATTTGTATAAAAAGTATGAGTGGACACAATGTAGCTCATCAAAGGATAGAACATTTTACTTTTACTGCCACTTGTTCTCTGATAACACAGCAAAGAAAGATAAAAAAAAAAGATCATAATTGGCTAAAGGCATCAGATGGGTCTCCCATCTTTCAGGTCTTTTACAAATACATTCAATATTTATTGTCTTAACTGTTCCCATGAATGAGTCTTTTCAAAAATACTGTATGTAAAAAAGAAAGAAGTACAATGTCCCAACAGTACCTGTTACATTTACAACTTGGTATAAATTGGCTTTGTGAGTTAATTATAATGATGTGTTTGAGGAGTTTAAGTCTGTAATGTTTGGTGAGTAGCATCTCATTCTCTTTAAGATGAAGAAGATGTTCTGTTAGGTATTCTGGTCAATTTGGATTAGCTCGTTGGCTGGTTAAATATAAAGGTCATTAAAAGTGACTGCAATTTTGTATACATCTGGTTCGCAATTATAACAAAAATGGTATTTTTGTCTCATTTTCAAAGTCAATATTTTAAAGTAAAGTTTAATTGGTAATTTTAAAAATGTTTAGAATATAATTTTCTTTATGATTAAGTATTTAATAAATATTTGCCTTAAAATGTAAACTTCCCTAGGTATATACTCTAATAAATGCGCAATGTTCCCTCTTCAATAATTACTCATATGACTTTTTTTTTGCAGGAAAGAATGATGAATCAATTGTAACTGTGCAATTTATTTTCTGAACCTAAACACAGTATTTTGCTTTTATCCCTATTATATTTAATTATGTTGGTTTTGACCTAGCAAACTGTTAAAATGGATATGACTCGATTTTGTTATTTATTGCTTGAGCTATCCTTCCCAGCTTTCTGTAACCTGAACACCTGTTAAGTATATCTTTTATTATTTCATCATACTGTCTGACACTATCTTAGAGCCTTTACTGTAAGTTGGTATTTTCTCATTAACCAACACATCCTGGGCATGGTTATTCAAAAGGCTCCCAATCCACTTAACGGTAATATCATTTTTGAACCAACTTACCATCCAGTTATCTGGGGACACTCTAACAGTACTTTCAACTATGGGAATCTTTGAAAGAATCTGAGAAAAATGCAAAGTTATAATGTATGTCTCTGATGTTGTTGTTCAGTTGTTTCAGTCATGTCCAACTCTTCATGATTGTATTTGGGGTTTTCTTTGCAGAGATACTGGAGTGGTTTGCCATTTCTTTCTCCGGTTCATTTTACAAATGAGGATCTGAGGCAAAAAGGGTTGAGTCACTTGCCCAGGGTACAGCTAGTAAGTGTCTGAAGCTGGATTTGGACTCAGGAAGATGAGTCTTTCTGACTCCAGACCCTGCACTTTCTCTTCTGTGCCATGTAGCTGCCCCCATAAGCATGTGGAAAAAGTAAATCCTCAAAATTTCAATGAAGAGAAATTTCAAGAGTTCAAGTTAAATAACAGGGATTTAAAGCAAAGTCTAATTAGAAATATAAGAATTCAGAAGCAGTACTCAACAACAACTGGACAATAGAAAATTACTAACAGAATGCTGGTGGTTGAATAAATTTCTTTTTTCCAATAAGACATAAGTGTAGTTTGAGTCCTTTTATGCTATGGAGGTAAAAAGTAGAAAGCTCCAGATTTCTTAGGAAACAAATGGTAAATAAGTTGACATTTTTATGATTTGCTACCTCCTATTCTCTCCTTCTTTTCCTTCTTTTTCCATCCTTTGTTCTTTTACCTCTCTGCCACCACAGGAGTCCGGGCTCCACTTTCATGCCTAAACATAAGTGATTCAGAGACAATTTCAGATTTTTATTTCTACAAAACTTTTCTAAGTCTGATTACTCTAAAGCACTTCTCAGTTGTTCATTGACATTTCATGTATTACATTAGTAAATATAACTCTCAGTTAACTGGAAATGTAGTAAAATTAGTATCCAATATGCTCTGTAACAAAATTTTGTTTTATGTATTTTTTTTTTTCTGGTGAGGCAATTAGGTTTAAGTGCCTTGCCCTGAGTCACACAGCTAGCGAGTGTTATGTATCTGAGGCCAGATTTGAACTCAGGTCCTCCTAACTTCAGGGCCAGTGCTCTATCCACTGCGCCACCTAGCTGCCCCTGTTTTATGTATCTGACAGGAATATGTTGCTGCCCTGTGAGTTTATGTATTTTTTTCCTCCCTATTTTTCAGGAGAAAAAAAGAATGAATCCTTGAAGACTGTAAATGAAATGAGAAATAGATTATGGGAAGATAATTTTAAAAAAAAGATTCTACTTGTTTGAAGTTCATTCAGGAAACATCTGGAGCATAAAGAATGAAGAAAAGAACTTTTGTTATTTATCTCAGCTGATGAAATAGTTAAGGATGAAAAACAGCTGAAACAATCAGAGTAGATAGGAAGAAATGGTTGAATATGAATATATATGGATGACAAATGGGAATTTTAAAAGATATCAAGAAAAAAATGAATAAAACCATTTTAAGGGCTTTGTACATAACAGAGCACATAAAATGGGATGAATCAGAAGTAACAAGTCACTTAGAATGAATAGAATCATTGGTATGCTCAGAAAACAGCCTTTTTTTTTTTGGTGGGTGACTCAGTGTAGAAATTGTTTCTGAGAGAAGGCTAGAGGGACGTAAGAATGTTCATGTCTCAGAACTGCTTTTAGGGAATAACAGAAATTATGAAATATTTTATTTGCAAATGCTCATTTTAAAAGGGTTGCAAAAATAGCAATAACCTTCAGATATTATATTTAGGAAATTTCTCACAAAGCAACACTTTATATGACACCCAAGAAAGGAATGTAATGCATAGATAGAACACAATAAATGCTTTAGGTTGATAAGCTAATTTGCAATAAGGTATTGAAAAAGAAAACCAGTATAGTTGAATATTTTGATAAAAATACAAAGATGTGAGGGAATGAGTAGAAATTGACTTTTCTTTTTAAAAACAGGAAAATGGAAAGCAAAGACTGTTTTTTTTAACCAGGAGAACAATTATAAAATTTTATTTTCAGTTCTTAATTCTCTCCCTTCTTTTACCCCTCCCTCCATTGAGAAGGCAAGAAATACAATATCCATTACACGTATGAACTCAGGCATGTTAGTCATGCTGTGAGAAATAAAGTAAGAAAAGTAAAGAAAACACAAGAGAATAGGCTTCAATGTGCATTCAGAGTTCATTAGTTCTCTCTCTGGAGGTAGACAGCATATTTTGTTGAGTCCTTTGGAACTGTCATGGATCACTGTATTGATCAGAATGGCTAAGAAGTCTTTCACAGTTGATTATCATTATAATATGGCTCTTACTGTGTATGATGTTCTCCTAGTTCTGCTTCACTTTGCATCAGCTCATGTAAGTCTTCCCAGGTTTTTCTGAAATCACTCCCTTCGTCATTTATTATAGTACAATCATATTCCAACACAATCATATACCACAACTTATTCAGCCATGCTGCAACTGATGGGCATTCCTTCAGTTTCCAAGATTTTTTGCCCCCACAAAAAGAGCTGCTATAAATATTTTTGTACATATGGGTACTTTTCCTTTTCTTTGATCTCTCTGGGATGCAGACCTAATAGTGTTATTGCTGGGTCAAAGGTTATACACAGTTTTATAATGTTTTGGGCATAGTTCCAAATTATTCTCCAGAATGGTTGGAACAGTTCACAGCTTCACAAATAGTGCATTAATGTCCCTATTTTTCCATATCTCCTCCAGCATCTGTCATTTTCCTTTTCTGTCACCTTAGCCAATCTGATGGATGTCAGGTGGTACAACAGAGTTGCTTTCATTTGCATTTCTCTAATTATTACTGGTTTAGGGCAATTTAAAAAATATTACTATTAATAGCTTTGATTTCTTTTTCTGAAAATCGCCTATTAATATCCTTTGACCATTTATCAACCATTTATTTACAAATTATTTGTAATTTTTGATGTGGGAAGCATAAGAGAAGGAAATTCCTCTTTTAATGAATCTAAAATAATTGTTTACTTGAATACCCATAGGGCATATGAACACGGCAGAAAGTTAACAGAAAAATATTTTATTTTAAATTTTTGCTATTTTATGGATTCATGAAAATTCTCTCACAATGAAGTACTGCAGATAAAAATAATTTGGACAGTTTAAAAGAATAAATATGCTATAAAATACAAAGCATATTCACTGAAGAAATCTTAAATATTTAGCATAACCTACTAAATTAAGGGCATGAGCTGATATCAATCTCTAGATATGCATAAGCCTCAGACAATATAGAAAATACTAACATAAATAAATTTTAATAAAAAGTGAATATGGGTGGAGGTAAGATGGTGAAGCTGAGGCATCAACCCAGCTGAACTCTCCCAACGTTCTCTTCCAAACAACTTTAAAATAACACATCAAATTGAATTCTGGATTGGCATAGCTAACAAAAGGTCAGGATGAGACATTTTTCCAGCCCAAAGCAACTTGGGAGATTGGCAGGAGAGGTCTATGATACCAGCGTGGAGACCAGCCTAGAGTGCACAGGGAAGCAACACTAGCAGCAGTTTCTGGAGCTCTCACAGATGGCAAGGGGGGTGGGCAAGTGGTCAGAAAGAGATCATATGGGGCCTGTTGGCTACTACGGGCCACAGGTCAGGCACTGTATCATACCAATGTACCATAGGAAATAAAGTAATATAAAAAAAATTTTTATGACAAGTTTCTTTGATAAAGGTCTCATTTTTCAAATATGTAGGGAACTGAGTCAAATTTATAAAAATAAGTCATTCTCCAATTAATAAATGGTCAAAAGATAGGAAAAGGCAGTTTTCAGAAGAAATCAAAGAGACCTATAATCTTATGAAAAAATGTTCTAAATTTACTCTGATTAGAGACATGCAAATGAAAGCAACTCTGAGCTATCACCTCATACCTATCAGATTGGTTAACATTACAGAAAAGGAAAATGACAAATGCTGGAGAGGATGTGGAAAAATAGGGACACTAATAAACTGCTGGTAGAGTGGTCAACCAATCTAACCAGTTCTCCATTTTGGAGAACAATTTGGAACTATGCCCAAAGGGCTATAAAACTGCATAACCTTTGATTCAGCAATAACACTACTAGGTCTGTATCCCAAAGACATCAAAGAAATAGAAAAAGGACTTATATGTACAAAAATATTTATAGTAGCTCTTTTTGTGCTGGCAAAGAACTGGAAATTGAGAGGATGCCCATCAATTGGGGAATAGCTGAACAAGTTGTGGTATATGAACTTGATGGAATATTATTGTGCTATAAGAAATGATGAGGGGGATGGTTTCAGGAAAATCTGGGAAGACCAATATGAACTGAGGCAGAGTGAAGCGAGCACAACAAAGAGATCATTGTACACAGTAGCCACATTATAATGATGATCAACTGTGAAAGACTTAGTTGCTCTGATCAAAGAATTCCAAAGGACTCATGATGAAAAATGTTATCTGCCTCCACAGAAAGAACTGCTAAACTCTGAGTACAAACTGAAGTATAATTTTTTTTACTTTTTCTTGCTTTTTTGTGATACAGCTTATGTAGAAATATGTTTTCCATGATTTCACATGTATAAATGATATCATATTGCTTGCCTTCTCAACGGATGGGGAAGGAGCTGAAGAGAGGAAGAGAATTTGGAACTAAAAAAAAAGAATGCTAAAAATAAATTTTAAAGAAATAAAAATGAATATGAACAGCATATTAAAAGCTACTCATGTTTCAATTGTGGATTAAATACTAAATACTAATATACAAAGTGCTGTACAAAAACCACAAATGGCATATTATAGTTAGTCCTTGTCCTGTAGAGGCATATAATATAAAGGCAACAAAATAAACATGAATAGATTGTTCTCATTTTGGATTTTCTTTTCCTTTTCTCTCACTGGCTCCTCAAAGCTCTTAAGAGTAATTAGGAACCCACAACTCATTTATATTCAATCAATGAAAGCATAATTTGTGTTGAAAATAGGATTCAAAGGATGTGTGGGAGGTAACTAAGGTATAGTTCAAGCTAGGATTTTCTTTAGAAACAATCAGTTTAGAGCAAGGATAGCTGTCAGGGGTTTGTGATTTTTTTTTAATAACTATTTCAGGATAAATGGTTTTCTTTGCAATCCTATGTATTTCATGCATTTAAGATATGTTCTTTTGAGAAGGGGTTCATAGTTTACCCTTGGTGTGGAGAGTCTGGCTCCAGAACTGAAAAAAAAAATGAGCCAAGAAAAGATCTGATGGATTAGAGTGGAAAGAATAGGTAAAGGGCAAAAAATAATAAAAAGTGATATAAACAGGAAGCAAATTGGTAGAGAGCCTAGAAGTTTAAGTACTTTGGATCTGATGGGGAAGGCTTTGGGAAGGGAAGTAGTATAGTGTAAGCAGGACGTATTAAAAGTGACTTCAGCAGAGCAAATATTTTGGACTTACTGAAGGTGGAAACAGGTTAGAAGCAGAAAAGC
The DNA here is from genome assembly GCF_900497805.2 of Vombatus ursinus. Lineage (NCBI taxonomy): Eukaryota > Metazoa > Chordata > Mammalia > Diprotodontia > Vombatidae > Vombatus > Vombatus ursinus. The sequence goes on along the minus strand of NW_020954737.1, from coordinate 12,432,543 downwards.
TATCGTGAAAATTTCATTTTCTGGGGCATAAGATAAGTAAAGCCAGGATCAGGATTTCTTTATAAGACAGAAGATGATTTTTTTAGTTTAAACAAAAAAAGAAAAACAAGTAAAAAACAGATATGTGACACAGAAACAAAGTCTTCACATCTAGAGAATAGGATAAAAGATAATAAGTACTTAGACCTAAAAAAAAAAAAATTAAACGTGTGACTTCCAGGCTAAACAAAAATATAGTTCTGGTGAGTAGGTGCAACCACAGTTTTCCAAGTAGTCATCAGTTTCCTAAATACAATGTCACAAAGAAAGGGTAGAGAGGCAGGAATCTGTTATTAATTCATTAACATAGCTATTAATCAGCATGTTTTTCTTCCCTTATAGTCTAGAAAAGGGGGCATGAAAATGAAATCTATTGTCATTCTCATATTTAATCTACCCAAAGGCTGTTTTAAGTAATTTTAAAAGCAACTTTGTTGCTTAACAATGATTCCCAAGAAATAACTGAAAAAATGCTCCATAAGGGTCCACCTGAAGGTTTCAATATCACCTATGTCTTCCTCTTGGATCTATTCACCTTCTTTAGGGTTCAGGCACCAAACTAGCTAGGGCTTAGAGAATTAGAATCAGAATTTCAGAATCAGAAAAGGCCTTTAAAGATCATCCAGATGAGGACACTGAGGTTCAGAGAGGTTAAGTAATTTACTGAAAGACACAAAACTAATTAGTGGACCCTGAACTGAATTACTAGTCTGACTTCTAGTCCATCATGCTCTCCTCTCTACTATACACAGGCTACCATGACAATGAGGGTACTTGTGTTTATGGTTTTCCACTCTTTGAAAGGAAAAGAACATAAAGTTTAATTAGGTAAGCAGTGTAGAACAGTGGAAGCACTAGTTTTCACTACTGATATGACATTGAGCAAGTCCTTTAACTTCTCTGGACTTCAGTTTCTTCACCTGGAAAATGAAGAAATTAGATGTGATAACATTTAAGGGTATCATCCAGTTCTAACTCTATGCTCCCAACCTCATGTGTTAATAATACCTATTGAGAGGTCAAGTATCTTTCAGCATAGATAAAGACTACCTAGACTGAAGAGATTAACTCTGACAAATCTGTCTTAAAGGACAACTTTTCTCCAGATTAAGACTGCTTGGCTCTACACACAGAATAATTTTTAAAATTACCTTTTTAATAAAAGCTTCCAGAGATAAAACAATTAACTCTAAGAAGAGATCTTGAGAAGCCGAAAGCTCCATATTTCATAAACTACAGGTTTTTTTTTTTTCTACTGTTGGGATTTTCAATTTAGGTGAACACAGTATTTTGTAAGCATGTTACTATAAAGACCTAAGTATTGCAAGATGCTCTGTAGCCTAAAATTGATAATATTTTGATGTTTATGAAGACAGAGCTTGGTTCCACTGACTTTTGTATTTTATAAGGAAATCTAGAGAATCTTTGATGGAGGTATTTTTGGCATTTCATGAAAGAAAAACAATCTATTCGGGAAGGTGTGATTTTAATGTACTTCTGAAAAAAATTGATTTTGGAACTCTTGTACTCAGGGAACATCTTTCAAAAGTAAAAAACTGAAACAGATCAAGTCATAGGAATGATAACTAAATGTCATTAGTAAATATCAAAAATGGAGCAGATTTAGAGTAGAAAGGAACCTTGGAGGCCATGGAGAGAATAAGCATTTATATAGCAGCTACTATATGTTAGGCACTATACTAAGCTCTTTTACAAATATTATTTCATTTGATCACAACAACCCTGGGAAATAGGTGCTATTATTATTCCTACTATACAGTTAAGGAGACAGGGGCAAATAGAGGTTAAGTGACTTGCCTAGAGTCACATAGCTAATATCTATCTTTGGCTGGATCTGAACTCAGGTTTCCTCCTTCCAGGCTCAGTGCTTTATTTGCTGTGCTCTAGCTAGTGTCCTGTTGACTATAACACTCATATTTTACAAATGAGGAAATGGAGGAATAGAGGAATTAAGGGACTTGCCCAGGTTCACACAATCAATGTGTCTGGGACAATTATTAATATAGCTAAAACCCACCATTTCTTTTACTCCTTTCTCAGTTCCTTAAAAACACAAACTACAAGAATACAAGAAATCTCGGAGAAAAAGTATCAGTTGAAAGAAAAGCATCTATCTCCTTTTCAACAATAATGTTACCTACCCCACCATATAAACAATTTATATAGACACATTTAACATAGATTATAAACAACGTTCTTCTTGTTTGGAGTTATTAAAACACACTAAAAAGTGTGAACATTAAAAAATGTTCCAAATCAGTTAAACTTTGGAAAAGCTCTACAAATTTTTTTGATCATGTACTCCTCCTCGCAGCAATAAAAAAAGAAAAAATTGAGCATGTACCCCCAATATGTAAATATTTGCTTATTTATAAAATATATACATATTCTGTGGTACTATCATTATGCACATTATAAAACTTCTACCAAAATAAAAAATTTAAAAAGATGAGATAAAGAGGAAATAACTGATTCTTGAATCAATTGGGAGCTCCCAGAGCTCTCTGAGAGAAAAGTCATACCTCTACTTTAGGAAAATCATTTTGGTAGAGGATGGATTGGAGACAGGAGAGACTTCAGCCAGGGGGATGGATTAGGAAAGTAATTTCAAAATCCAGGAGGGAGGTGAGTTTCTAGGGTGTTGGCTGTGCGAGTAGAGAGCAGTAGACAGATGAAAGACATGTCTTGGACAGAGAAATAACAAGATTTGGTGAATGATTAGATGTGTAGGGTGAAGGAGAGTGATAAACAAAAGATTACAGCATGGCTATGAACCTGTGTAGTAACTAGAAGGATTGTAATAGGATCAATCGTAATAGAGAAGTTTAGAAGAAGTGTGTGTTTACGGTAGAAAGATAATGTAAAAATGGTCTGTGATGCAGATTATGTCTTACCTGCTTATCTTGTTTGACTCAATCTTCCTACTTCAAATGGAAAAGTGGGGGGGGGGGGGGGGGGGGGGGGGAGAATGCCAGGGAATATAGAACTCAACCTTTGTAAGGTGCCTGGCACAGTCACAACGTGAGCTGGAAGGAAAGAGGGATGGGGATACTAGGGGGAAGTAGAGGGAGCTATTACTATTCTGCCATACTAACAAATTGTAACCACCTCTGAAGGAGGAGAATGGGAGTTTATGTAGCAGAGGGAAGAGATGAGTTAGGCACTGGTGGAGGATAAGGGTAAATATAGTTGTGTTGAAAACAAGCCACATGATTCGTCTTCAAACTCTCCTGATTGGTTATACACTCTTTAGAGTCATACTCTAGCCCCTAGATTAGAGACCACTGCTTTAAAGTTTAGATTGATCAGAGTTTGCATGTCCTTCCCTCACTTCTGAGATGCTTCACTTTGTGAACTATCTAGCTCTCTGGAGAGAACAATATTATCTCAAGAAAATTTGCTATTGCAACCTGAAGTAATATATTTTTACAAAAGAAAGGCACTAGCGTATCAACAGACAACTGAAGGGCAGTGGAAGAGAAACCAGTTGCAACATAGTCTCTTATCTGATTATCTTATTTTCTCACCACTACATACGTAGGATTTCAATTCAACAAACATTTATAAGTTACTTACTACAAGTATAATACTAGGTTATGTTGGGAGTACAATAAGTGCTATATCTCATATTTATATAGCACTTTACAAAGTGTTTTCCTCACAAAAACTTTGTGAGACAGGCAATAAACATGGCTGTAAATGAAACTAGAAGATGAAAGGAAGTTTCAGCTAAAGGAAAGGATGGCTCACGGTTTCAATCAATCAACTGACCAATAAACATTTATTAGGTGCTAGTATCTGTCAGGCACTGTGTTGAGTGCTGAAGATACAAAAAAGATGTAAAAATAGTCCCTGCCCTCGAGGAAATTCTTCTTTGAAAAGAAAAAAAAGGCAAATAAAAGTGTTGGAAGAAATGGTTCCATTGCTTGCCCAAAGGTAATAAGAAATATTTTCATGAGAAATTAGGTAATTTTGTATTGCAATGTTCATCCTGACTACAATAAAACAAAACAAAAAACACCACGATGATAACTGAACTGAAAATAGCAACATCTATGGAGCAAGTGAGAAAGTAAAGAAATTCTATGAAGAAATTTGTCAAGTTCCTCTATGGTGTAAATAATAAACTGTAACAATATATTACAAAGAGGCAAGGATGGCTGACTACAAGCAGCAATTCAGTTGTATTCTCCCAACATTCCTCTCCAAACAACTTTAAAATAATGCTTCAAATTGAATTCTGCAGTGACAGAGCCAGCAAAAGGACCAGGGTGAGACCTTCTTTCAGCCTAAGCCAACTTAGGAGGTTGTCGGGAGAGCATCTGTGACACTGCAGTGGAGGTTGGTCCACTATGAAAGTAGTAGCAGTAGTTTCAGGAGATCTCAGCCCAGAGACGGTAAGGGGGTCAGATGATTGATCAGAAAGAAATTACAGGGGACCCTTTGTTGGCACTAGCTGTAGGACCCTGTTGCATTCCCTATTCACAGCTCTCCGGTGAGGAGGAGCACTAGCACTTGTGGCCCCAGGAGAACAAGGACCTAGTCACAGGTTAAGGGCAAAGAAGAGTGCTTGTGTTATAAGGGAGCAGGGGCCCTGGTCTCAGTTCTGAGGCAGAGAGGAACACTAGCACTCACGGCTGCAGTTGATCAAGGGGACCTGGCCACAGTTTCAGGGCCAAGGGGAGCAAGGTCTCGTCCTGGGTAAAGACCAGAGCACAAGCCAGGAAACCAGCAATCATACTTCTCCTTGGATCATACCACTTTGGACACACCAAAAAATTACAGACCTCCCAAATCTAGCTCTGCAAAAAGCAGCACCAAAACCTTGAAGCTTGGGACAGTGGCCCCTCCAACCCAGGAACAGAAGCCAACTTTAACATAAAGTTAAGTCAAGAAATAGGCTGGAAAAAAAGCAAAGAACAACAAAAGAATCTGATCATAAAAAGCTATTATGGGTACAGGGAAGATCAAGACACAAACTCAGAGGAAGACAACAATGTCAAAAGAGCTACAAGTAAAGCCTCAAAAAAAAAGGAATAAGAAACAAATCCAACAAAAATTCCTAGAAGAGCTTAAAAAAAAGATTTTAAATATCAAATGAGTGATAGAGGGAAAAGAAATGATAGTGATACAAGAAAATTATGAAAAAAGAGTCAACAGTTTGGTAAAAGAGGCAACAAAAATATTGAAGAAAGCATAATTGGCCAAATGGAGAAGAAGGTACAAAAGCCCACTGAAGAAAATAATTCTTTAATAATCAGGATTGTGAAGTGGAAGCTGATGACTTCATGAGACATCAGGAAACAATAAAACAAAAATCTAAGGAATAAAAAAAATAGAAGAAAATGTGAAATATCTCATTGGAAAAACTGACCTAGAAAAGAGATTGAGGAGAGATTTAAGAATTATTGGACTACCTGAAAGCCATGATCAAAAAAAGTGCCTAGACATCAAATTTCAAGAAATTACAAAGAAAAACAAGACAAAACAAAACAAAACTGCCCTGATACCCTAAAACCAGAGGGTAAAATAGAAATTGAAAGAATCCAATGATCACCTCCTGAAAGAGATCCCAGAATGAAAACTCCCAGGAATACTATAGCCAAATTCAAGAGCTCCCAGGTTAAGAAGAAAATACTGCAAGCAGCCATAAAGAAACAATTCAAATATTGTGGAGCCATAAATCAGGATCACACAAGATATATCATTTTTCATATTAAAGGAGCAGAGGACTTAGAATATAGTGTTCTGGAAAGCAAAGGAGCTAGAATACAAGAATCACCTACCTGGTAAACGAATAAATAATTTCATTAAATATAATGACATCAATGAGACAACATACCAAAATTTTTGGTAGGCAGCCAAAGCAGCACTTAGGGGAAAATTTATACCTCTAAACACTTACATCAATAAAATATAGAAAGAGCAGATCAATGAATTGGGCATGCAAGTAACCTGGGAAAAGAACCAATTAAAAATCCCAATTAAACACCAAACTGGAAATCCTGAAAATCAAAGGAGAGATTAACAAAACTGAAAGTAAAAAACAACAACAACAACAACAACAACAAACCCCAACACACTGAACTAATAAACAAAACTAGGAGCTGGTTTAATGGAAAAATAGCACAATAAAACAGATAAATCACCGTTTAATTGATTAAAAAAAGAAAACCAAATTACCAGTATCAAAAATGAAAAGGGTGAGTGCACATGAAGATGAAATTAAAGTAATTATCAGGAGCTATTCTGCCCAATTATATGCCAATAAAGCTGACAACCTAAATAGATAAATAGTTACAAAAATATAAATTGCCCAGATTAACAGAAGAGGAAACAGAAAACTTAAATAACCCTATCTTAGAAAAAGAAATTGAACAAGACATAAATGAGCACCCTAAGAAAAAATCCTCAGGATCAGATGGATTCACAAGTGATTTTTACCAAACATTTAAAAAATGTAATTAATTCTAATACTATATGAACTATTTGGAAAAATAAGCAAAGAAGGAGTCCTACCAAATTCCTTTCATGACACAAATATGGTGCTGATACCTAAAGGTATCAGGAAGAACAAAAACAAACAAGGAAGACTATAAATCAATTTCCCTAATGAATACTGATGCAAAAAATTTAAATAAAACACTAGCAAGAAGTTTAAAGCAACATTTTATACAAAATATACACTATGACCAGGTGGGATTTATAACAGGAATGTGGGGCTGATTGAATATTAGGAAAACTATCAGCATAATTGAGCATATCAATAACAAAAACAACAAAAATCATACGACTATCTCAACATGCAGAAATGTTTGATGGGGATGTGGAAAAACTGGGACACTAACTAATGCACTACTGGCAGAGTTGTGAACTGATCCAACCATTCTGGAGAGCAATTTGGATCTATGCCCAAAAGGCTATAAAACTCTGTACTCTGAGCACTACTATGTCTGTACCCCAAAGAGATTTAAAGGAAAAAAAAGGACCTATGTACAAAAAAATCTAAAGCAGTTCTTTTTGGGGTGGCAAAAAACTGGAAACTGAAGGGATGCCCATCAATTGGGGAATGGCTGAACAAATGGCAGTATGTGATTGTGATGGAATACTATTGTGCCATAAGAAATGATGAGCAGGATGGTTTCAGAAAAACCTGAGTAGATTTACATGAACTGATCAAAGTGAGTAGAACTAGTAGAACACCATACACAGTAACAGTAATGTCCAATGATCAACTGTGAATGATTTAGCTATTTTGATCAATACAATGATCCAGGACAATTTTCCAAAGGATTTATGATGAAAAATGTTATCTACTTCCAGAGAAAGTACTGATGAAGTATGAGTGCAGACTGAAGCATAATTTTTTCACTTTATTTTTCTTGCTTTATGGGGCAACCTGGTTAATATGGAAATATATTTTGCATAATTTCACATGTATAATTGATATCACATTTCTTGTCTTATCAATGGATGGGGGAGGGGCGGGAGGCAGGGAATTCAGAATTCAAAACTAAAAAAAGTTGAAAGCAAATAATACATAAAATCCCCAATATACAACATATAGTATTCAGTGACATAAAAGCACAGGTGGGTACAGGGGATGGCACAGGATCAGAATAAAAAAGGGCCAAAGTATGTAGAATACACAGAAACATCTTGTTTACAGATCATGAAGATTTACTTCATTTACTTCTGGAAGTGCTATATGCTTCAAACCTCAAATAATAATAAAAATGAAATTTATTTTATCTTTGCATCATAGATAGAGTTGAAGGGGTCCTCAGGGCTTATTTAATCTACTACCCTCATTTTACAGATAAAGAAACTGAGGTCTAGTAAGACATATTTCCTCAATGCCACACAGGTAATAAATGTTGATATGAAAGTACTAGCTACTGATGCAGGCATCATTTTGGAAGTAGTCAAATCTGTGTACAATAATACTTAGAGTAAAGCTAAAAACCAATGCAGTTAGGTGAAAGGATAAATTGCTGCCTCCCTGCCTCAATTTTTTCTCCACTGCAATCCATCCTTCACACTGGTGTTAAAATGATTTTTTTCTAAACCATCAGTCTCACCATGTGATCCCCTACATTAAACTTTGATGGTTCTCCATTGCCTCTAGTATCAAATATAAACTTCTCTGTTGAATTTTAAAGTTCTTCACAACCTGACCCCAAAATACTCTTTTCTAGTCCTGTCATTATACATTGCTTCCTTTTCCAGACTACTAGCTTTCTCTGCTGTTCCTCACACAGCATTCCCATCTCCCACATTCATGTGTTTCTAGTGGCTGTCCCCATACTTTGAATGTTCTCCCTATACTCAACAGCAGTTTTTGAATCCCTTGTTTCTTTCAAAATAGATCAAACATCATCTTCCACAGGAAGCCTTTCCTGATCTCCTCTTCCCACAAGATGCTAGAACCCTTAACCAGTAAATTGCTGTGCATATATTTTGTATACACTTAAATATACATGCTCTCTCCTTATACATAGATGTTGTCTCTCATTGAATGATTCTCTCTCCAGATAGAAAGCTCCTTTAGGGAGCTTTCATTTTTGCCTGTATTCCCAGCACCTGTAACAGAGTAGGTGCTTAATAAATACTCAATTAACTGTTGCCAAAAAATTGCATGGAAGAAAGGGCATAAATATCACTTACACTGACTTCCAACTTAAGTTTAATGGATATAACAAGGAGCCCAAATGAATCTAAAAAATATCTTGGTCAGCAAACACTTAAGACTTACCAAGCTGAGAGATCTTGTAGCCAATGGCAACATAGGCTTGGAATATAAACAAGTGCCTAACATTTTAAAGATGTTAATAAAAAAATTAGAGATGAAAAGGAGAAACAACCTTTCATATCTATTTAGGAGAACAGTACATTTCACAACAAAGAACAGAAAGGATCAGAGAAGATAAAATTGACAATTTTGATTACACAAAATTTCAAAAGTTTTTTTTACACAAAACCCATGCAGCTTCAGGAAAAAAAAAAAGGAAACTGGTATCTAGGGAAAAAAATCTTTGCAGTTAAGTGCCTCTGATAAAAATCTCATTTCCAAGAGAAATAAGGAACTGATTTCAAATTTGTAAGGTTAGGGAGCCATTTCACAAAGGAAGAAATTCAAATTATTAAGAGCCTATGAAAAAATGCTCTAAATAACTAATAAAAATGAAACAAGTGATTATTAAGCACCTATTATGTACTATTATGTACAGGTACTGTGCTAAATGCTTTACAAATATCATCTCATTTGATCTTCTACCCTGAGAGCTAGGTGCTATTATTATCATCATTTAATGTTGAGGAAACTGAGGCAGAGAGAGGTTGATCTGTCCAGGGTCAGCTAGTGAGTGTCTGAGCAGGGATTTGAACTCAGGTCTTCTTGACTGTGGGCCCACTGTTTAATTGACTGTGCCACACAGCTGCCTTGAATTAGATAATAATTAATATTAGAGAAATACAAATTAAAGCAACTCCTGAGGTTCCATTGCACACCCCTCAGATTGGCAAAGCTGATCAAAAAAAAAAAAGAAGAAAATGAGAAATTCTGAAGGAGATGAAAGAAAAAAAAGGCACATTAATATATTGTTGGTGGAGCTATGACTTGGGTCTAGCTATTCTGAAAAGCAATTTGGAATTACACTCCAAATGTTACTGAACTATGCATATCTTTTGACCTAATGATACTACTACTAGGCCTATATGCCAAAGAGATTAAAGAAATAGGAAAACAACCCATATTTACAAAAAATATTGTGGCTCTTTTTAAAGTAGCAAGGAAATGGAAACCAAAAGAGTACCCATCAATTAGGGAACTGCTGCATAAATTATGGTACACAAATATAATAGAATATTATTGTGCTGTAAAAAATGATGAGGGGCAAATAGGTGGTGCAGTGGATAGAGCTCTGGCCTTGGAGTCAGGAGGACCTGAGTTCAAATCCGGCCTCAGACACTTGACATTTAACTAGTGGTGTGACCCTAGACAAGTCACTTAATCCCGATTGCCTCACCAAAAAGCAAAAAAACCCAAAAAGATGAAAGGAACAGTTTCAAAGAAACAGGGGAAGGTATATTAACTGATGTGGAGGGAAGTGAGCAGAATCAGGAGAACAATTTATACAGTAACAACAACACAATAAAAACAAGTAACAATTTTGAAAGACTTCAGAACTTTGATCAATGCAATGACCAATCATGATTCCAGAGGACTGATGAAGCATGCTACCTACCCTCTTGAGACAAAGATGATAGCACATATTAAGTGCTTAATAAATGCACAATCTATCTGATCTACCAACCATCCTTTCTTCCTGGACATTCTGTCCTTCCTTGGCACTTTATTGGTTCTCTTTCTGATTGTTTCTTCTCAAACTCCTTTGCTGGATACATACTTTCTCCTTTTCATCTCTAATTTTTTTGTTAACATCTTTAAAATGTTAGGAACTCGTTTATATTTCCTCCTTAAGCCAATTAGGTTCTCTTTTCTTACCTCTCTACATACTTTCCCTTAGCGATTCCAACAGCTCCCACTGGTTCAACTGTCATCTCTATGCTGATGACTTCCAAATCTACATATCTAGCCCTAATCTCTCCCTTGAACTCCAGTTACATATTACCAATTGCCTACTGGACATCTCCACATGGATGCTGATACATAAAAATAAAAATCAGAACATATTATGCACAACTATATGCTAACAAGACTGATAAAAAGGAAACAGAGGAATATTTTCAAATAACAAAATATTCAAATTATCAGGTCAGATAGAGATCTTAAATAACCCAATCTCAAAAAGAAAACAGATCTAGCTGTAAAAGAACTATCAAAGGGAGAAAATCTGGTCCTTATAAATTCACAAAAGAATTCTATCAAACTTTTAAGGGACAATTAGTACCAGTACTTCACAAATTATCCTCAAAAAGTGAGAAAGAAAGCACCCTACCAGAATCTTTTAATGAGACAAATTTAGACTTATTAACTAGAGAAAGATAAAACATAGAACGAAAACTATAGCCCAATACTACTGAGAGATATTGACTCACATTTTAAACAAAATCCTGTCAAACAGACTTTAGTGATTTATCCAAGAAATCATTCATTATGACCAAGAAGAATTTATACCAGAGATGCAAGGGTGGTTCAACATTAGGAAAACAATTAATATAATTAAATACATGAAAAACCAAAACATCTAAAACTACACGATCATTTCAATACAAGCAGAAAAAGTCTTTGACAAAGTTTAGCACTTTTTTGTACTAAAAACAAAAATCCCAAACTCTGCTAAGTGTAAGTACAGAAGAACTTTTTTTTTTTAGCATTTTTTAAATTTTATTTTTTCAAGTCACTTAACTTTTTATTTTTCACACCCTCAGGTAATTCTTGTTCTTTTTTTTATTTTTACTTTTTTGTGAAAAACTAAGTATATTTCCCTTCATTCTATCCCGTCACCCATTTATTCTATTCTCTCTTTTGACCCTATCCCTCCTCTGAGGTGTCTGCTTCTGATTACCCCCTCCCCCAATCTGCCCTCCCCTCTATCATCCCCCTGCTGTCTTGTCCCCTTCCCCCTCTATTTTCCTGTAGGGTAAGATAGATTTGCATACCCAATTGAGTGTCTATGTTATTCCCTCCTTTAGCCAAATCCTATGAGAGTAAGATTCACTCATTCCCTCTCACCTTCCCCCGTTTTCCTTCCACTGTAAAAGTCTTTACTTCTCTATTTTATGTGAGATAATTTACCCCATTCTACCTTTTCCCTTCTCCTTCTCCCAGTATAATCCTCTCTCACCCCTTAATTTTATTCTCCAGCTATCACCCCTTCATCTTCAACTCACCCCATGCTCTCTACCTATCTATCTATATATATACATACATATAATTTTTCCCTCCAACTACCCTAATACTGACAAAGGTCTCGTGAGTTACAAATATCAAGCTTCCATGCAGGAATGTAAACCGTTCAACCTTAATAAGTCTCTTATGATTTCTTTCCTGTTTACCTCTTCATGTTTCACTTGAGTCTTGTATGTGAAAGTCAAATTTTCTATTCAGCTCTGGTCTTTTCATCAAGAATGCTTGAAAGTCCCCTATTTCACTGAATGTCCACTTTTTCCCCCTGAAGGATTATACTCAGTTTTGCTGGGTAGGGGATTCTTGGGTGTAATCCTATCTCCTTTGCCCTCCAGAATATTACATTCCATGCCCACAAGTTCCTTAATGTAGAAGCTGTTAATTCTTGTGTTATCCTGGTTGTGTTTTCACAATACTTGAATTGTTCCTTTCTGGCTGCTTGCAATATTTTCTCCTTGACCTGGAAACTCCAGAATTTGGCTACAATACTCCTAGGAATTTTCTTTTGGGGATCTCTTTCAGGAGGTGATCGGTGGATTCTTTCAATTTCTATTTTGCCCTCTGGTTCTAAAATATCAGGGCAGTTTTCCTTGATAATGTCTTGAAAGATGATGTTGAGGCTCTTTTTTTGATCATGGCTTTCAGATAGTCCAATAATTTTTAAATTCTCTCTCCTGAATCTATTTTCCAGGTCAGTTGTTTTTCCAATGAGATATTTCACATTGTTTTCTATTTTTTCATTCTTTTGGATGTGTTTTACAGTGTCTTGATTTCACATAAAGTCACTAGCTTCCAATTACTCTATTCTAATTTTTAAGCAAGTATTTTCTTCAGTAAGCTTCTGGACTTCCTTTTCCATTTGGATAATTGTGCTTTTTAAGGCATTGTTCTCCTCACTGGCTTTTTGGACCTCTTTTGCCATTTGGGTTAGGCTATTTTTTAAGGTGTTATTTTCTTCAGTATTTTTTTGGGTCTCCTTTAGCAAGCTGTTGACTTGTTTTTCATGATTCTCTTGCATCACTCTTATTTCTCTTCCCAGTTTTTCCTCTACTTCCCTTACTTCTTTTTCAAAATCCTTTTGGAGCTCTTCCATGGCCTGGAACTGATTCATATTTTTCACGGAGGCTTTGGATGTATGGGCTTTGACTTTGTTGTCTTCTTCTGGTTGTATGTTTTGATCTTCTTTGTTACCAAAGAAAGATTCTTTGGTCTGACTTTTTTTGCACGTTTGTTCATGATCTCAGCCAATTACTTGAATTTTAAACTCTTTGTTAAGGCAGGGTCTGCTTCCAGTGTGGAGAATGTACTGTCCCAAGTTTCAGGGGTTTTGTGCAGGTGTTTACAGAGATACTTCTAGGGACCTGTAAGTTTTCAGTTCTTCCAAGGTGGTATGATAAGGGGCAAGGTGTTTACTACTTTCCTGAGCACCCCTATGAGTGACCACAAGCACTCTTTTCTGCCTTGGAACTGTGAGGAGAATTTCCTTTCCATTACCACTACAAGCTTCATCAAGACAGCACTCCTCCTCGCCCTAGGATCACCACCCAGAACTGTGACCCAGATCCAAGCACTGGCAAAGCAAGAGATCTCTGCAATCCTCCTCTGATCAGCCACCCGATTCCCCCACAGTCTGTGGGCCATAAGCTCCAGAGGCAGCCACTGCCCCAGGGTTGAGTTCATGCTTCTCTCTCCCACCATGGTCACAGACTTTTCCCACCGACCTTCTAAGTTGTCTTTGACGTTCGTGGGTTGAGAAGTCTGGAAACTGCCACAGCTGCCTGAAATTCAGTCCTCTGAGGCCTGCTCCAGGTTCACTGAGTCCTGTTTTGCCTGCGCGCCCACACCGAACTGTACTCCTCTCCCCACCCAGCATGATATACTTTTCCCGATCAACCATCCAGGCTATCTTGGGCTGGAAATTTGTTTCATTCTGTCTTTTTGTGGGTTCTGTTGCTTTAGAATTTGTTTAGAGCTATTTTTTACAGGTATTTGGAGCAGTTTGGGGGAAACCTCAAGCAAGTCACTGCTTTTATGCTGCCATCTTGGCTCTGCCACCTCAAGAACCTTTTTTAATATCATAAAAAGCACCTATTTAAAACCAAAAGTAAACACCATATGCAATGGGGATACACTAGAACCTTTCCCTATCTTTAATTGATATAGTTTTGAAAATGCTTGCAACAGCAATAAGACAAAAGGAAAAATTAAAGGCCTTAAAGATCGGTAAAAAGGCAGTAAAAGTATCTCTATATGCTGATAATATGGTATTCTTGGAAATAATGAAAAGAGATAAAGATAAAAGGGAAATAACACTTTTAGCACTTCCATACTATAAAGCAGCAGTCATGAAAACCTAGTATTGGTTAAAAAGCAGAGAAATAGATTAACAGAACGGACTAGAGAAGGGAGAATCAGAAATAACGGCAATAACCCAATGTTTGATAAAGTGGAAAACATAAATTACCCGGGTGGGTGGAACCTCATCTGATGAAAACTGCTGGAAATCAGTCTGGCAGAAATTAGGTTTAGACCATCATACTCTTGTTTATACATCATATTCCTTAATACATTTTAAATGAATTTGCAACCTTAATTAATAATCAGACTGTAACAAATTTAGAAGAGAAGCAAATTGTATACCTCTAACAGCTATGGGTGGAGATATATTCTTAAATAAGCGAGAGGAATAAGTATAAAAGATAAAATAGGTAACTGTTTACATGAAACTAAAAATCTTCTGCACAGTGAAAATTAATATGCTTAGGGTGAGAAGGGACATGATTGAATGGGAAAAAATCTTTTAATCAAATTTCTCTGATAATGATTTGGTATCCAAGAGATATACACAATCAATAAATATATGTAAGACTAATGTCTATTCCTCAATATATAAATGATCAAAGGATATGAACAAACAGTTCTCAAAAGAAGAATTGCAAAGTATTCACAATCACATGAAAGAATGCTCCAAATAAACTAATACAATAAATGCAAATGAGAACAACCTTAAGGTTTCAACCATAGTCCTCTATTTCATTAAAGGTTTATTCCTCCTTCCCCCCATCCCCAGAAGGATTACACTCAGTTTTACTGGGTGGGTTATTCTTAGTTATAAGCCAAAATGTTCTGCCTTCTGGAATTTCATATTCCAAACTCTCTGTTCTTTTAAGTGGTGGAAACTAAATCTTGTGCGATCCTGACTGTGGCTCTGTAATACTTGAAATCTTTCTTTCAGGCTGTTTATTGCATTTATTTCTTTACCTGAGAGTTCTGGATTTTAGCCATAATATTCTTGGGAGCTTTCATTTTAGAATTTCTTTCAGGAGGTGACCAATGGAATCTTTCAATTTTGACTCTCCCCTTAGTTTTTGGATGCCTGAGCAATTTTCTATTATGATTTCTTGAAATGACGTATAGGCTCTTTTTTTGGCTTTCAGGCAGTACAATGATTCTTAAATTATCTCTCCTTGATCTGCTTTTCAGGTCGGTTATTCTTACTCTTTTCCACATTTTCTGTACTTTCAGACTTTTGATGTTGTTTTATCATTGATGTCTCATGGAGGTATTTGTTTCCATTTGGCACATTCTAATTTTCAAGAAGTTATTTTATTCAGTAAGGTTTTGTACCTCCTTTTCCAAGCTGTTAATTCTTTTTTCATATGTATTTTTTCCCCACAGTTCTCATTTGGTTCTAAAAATCATTTTCAGGTCTTTCTGGGGAAGAAAATTGTTTCTTTAACTCTTCTACAAATTTTTGTTGGGTTTGTGTTCCAGCTGCATTTTACTTTGAGGTTTGCTTGTAGATAGATGTTTTCGAGTCATTCTCTCCTGTGCTTTTGTCTTGAGTTTCCCTGATACTACCGTAGCTCTTTATCATTAGCTTTTTTTTTTTTTGTTTGCCCCCTTTTACAGCTTACTTTTTGACTTGGGACTATTTTAGTGTTTTAATCTGTACACTTCTAGGAAAGAGGGATATCTGGCTTAAGCTTTTCTTCTTTTTCATTTTTCTGCTGCTTTGACAACTGAGTTTGGGAACCTGCAAGTTTTTAGTGCTTCCAAAGTGGTATGATCCAGGGAGAGGTCTGTTCACTGTCTTCTTGGTCTGACCTCTGCAAGTTCCTGTTTCAGATTTGGGTTTGCTGGCTTGTGAGTGGTCAAGAATTTCAACAGAGTGCTGCTGGACCCTGTCACTGTTGACCTGCTGGGAGTTTCTGCAGGTTCAAAGTGATTGAACTGCTGGCTCCACATTGGTCTGGGACTCTTGCCTTCGTTATTCCACTACAGGATTATGTGTTGGACTACTGGCTAGAACCGAGTCACTGCTCTGCTCCTGGGATTAGAGCCACACAGCTTTGCTTCTGGAACTTGTTCTTTGTTCAGTACACAGCTAAGGCCCATGCTGATTCAAGATCATTCCTCTCATCGCTGGATCTGTGACCTGCAACTGGGTAGTGGGCAACAGAGCTGCTTGAGAGCACTTGCTCCTATACTCAGCATTTGTTTAGGGATCCCTGGGATCTCTTTCTGCCCCTTGATGCCCTGTCTCTTCCCTCTTTTAGTCCCTGGATGCTGGAAGGCTCCCCAGGATACTGTGCACATGCTCCTTGCTTGACCCCATCCCCAGTGTCCAAAGACCTCTCTATTTCCCTAAGCTGCTCTGGGCTGGAAAAATGACTTACTTTTTCTTGGCTTTCTTGATTAAAATTTGAACTGGTGCATTTTCATGACCTCAACATGGAGAAGGGATAGTGGAAAGATAGGCTCAACTGTTCCTCTCACTCCACTATCTTTGGTAGATCTCCCTTTTTAAAAAGCTAATTCAAGTTATGGTTAAATGGTACTGGTATTCTAATCAAGGACATATCATTGATACTGAGGAGATATTAGCTGGCCCTGGTGATTGATACTGGGGAATATATACCAGAGTGGGAACTTTAGCCGACAGCATTAAAAAGATACCCCAACCCCTCAGAGGCACCCCTAGAACTCTGAGGGGGGAAGTAGCCAGCCCTCTGGAGACACTGACTCATAAGTGTGAGTGAGATTTGAGAGAAGAGCCCCAGGAGTCTTACTTCAATTACCCAGAAGAAAACAATTAATTTCAACTCACTAAGGTTGTTTAACTTTAAACAGGTAAAGTTTAGCTTGTATTATTACCTAATGTTAAAATTAATCTATAGACAAGATTTAAAGAACATTAATGAATGTATATTTGGTAGCACTATTTTTGCTCCTTGATTTGTTTTTCCTTCAAGAGTTCAAAGAGAACCTCTTATTCCTCATTGAAAGTACCCTATAAATTTACTTACCAACACCCTTCCCAACCAAGTTTTAGGGCTTGTTCATAGTTCTCTAGCTTACCTCCTAGAATCCATGGCTTTCTTTAAGAATAAGCTTATAAGCTACCTTCTGCAGTCCCCCCAGATACTAGTGCCTTTCTTTTTATGGTAACCTTCCTTCTATTCTGGAAATATTTTGTATCCTTTCCCTTCTAAGATAACCCTTCTTCTACTCTCTATCTCCTATGTAGATAATTGTCTTTACCATTAGAATGTAGGTTTCTTTTTTTGGGGGGGGGTTTAGGCAATTGGGGTTATGTGACTTGGCCAGGGTCACACAGCTAGTAAGTGTCAAGTGTTTGATCTGAGGCCAGATTTGAACTCAGGTCCTCCTGACTTCAGGGCCGACGCTCTATCCACTGCGCCACCTAGCTGTCCCCAGAATGTAGGTTTCTTAAGGGCAGGGACTGTTTTTACCTTTTTTTTTTTTTTTTTGGTATTCCTAGCTCTTAGCATAGTGCTTGGCACACAGGTAGCACTTAAGTTTTTGTTGAATGAGTAATAAAATTGTCCAAGGCACCAGCCAAGTATGGCATAGACCGAGGATGTCTATCCACAAGAGATGTACCATCAATATCAGTTGTATATGACAAAAGTATAGGTCTTTGGGGGGGATGTGGGGTAGAGTCTTTGATTCTTAAGGTTAGTCATATAGGTCCCTTCAACAGTGGTACTGATGACTTCCTCATCCCTCTCCTCCAGATTTTTCTGGTTACATAGAACAATAGTACCTGTTTGGTACATACCAATGGCAGAAATTAAAGTATTATCAGTGTTTCTTTTCTTCTGGGGTCAACAAGGACTAGATGGATTACACTTGTGTGGCATCTACTCTCCCTGAAGTTGCTAGGCAAATAGTTGCATCTAGACCCCAGGGAGCAACATAGTTGAATCCTTGCTGGGAAGCTCCTATTCAAAAGTTGACAAGGATATGATTCTTTCTCTAACAAATTCCCATAAGTTGTTCAACAGGTGACTGATGATAATTCACATATGTACAGTACTTTAAAGTTTACAAAAAGTTTTTCTTTAACAGAACTGATGTTGCCTACTGAGTAAAACTATCTTTTATTCAACCAGTCTCCCCTAAGCAGATCCAAATACTATGAGGAAATCTTTGGGTCTCAGTTGGAGGTATAATTAGTTTTTCATGACAAAACTAGGCAAGAATTCTAGGACCTCATGAAATTTCTCCAGAAGACTAATTAGGAGTTTATTTGCAAGAGGGGAGGGGAGAGGAGAGGATCCTCTTGGGAACTATTCAGTCTAATGGAGTTGCATTCATAGTCAGTTGTAGTTCAGATAGTAATGTATTTGTTCACTCAACAACAAATATTTATTAAGTGGCTTCCATATGCAAAGCACTTAGGTCCTAGGGATCCAAAAACAAAAGCCAAAACAGTCCTTGACCTCAAAGAGTTTGTAATCTTGATTACCATTTTCCTTTATCCATGGTGTTGTACCTATAAGACAGCCTCGTCCTACAATAGGCAATGCCTATACCTTCATCGTGGCATCCTCCTTCTAAAAGTAACTGAGAATGCTGATATCTAGTGATGGGTTCTTGGGTAACATCATTGCTGGCTATAGGCTATGTTGATATTTATCGATCAGGTGATCGCAGAGTCAGTGATCCAAATCTTAGCTGTGATTGAGTTGAGGCAATTACAAAACCAAGAGAGTTGGAACTCAAGGTCATGATCTGAACAGTTTTAGGGACTATCTAAGGCAAGGTTAGGAACGTGAATTAGTTAAAATAGAAGAATTCATGAAACAAGAACCTTTCACAAATGAAAAGTCTTCCAGCACAATGCCTGAGAGCTTCTTTATTCTTTATGTTGAGATAGCCTAGGACTACATGTACAGCTGTGCTTTATCTGGTCAACTCACTTGAACACAAAGGAAGATGACTGATATCTGACTGAGAATTCTGAATTCATTCAACAAGTGTTTGTTATATGACTGCTATGTATAAGGTACTGTGCTAAGGGCCAGGGATACAAATGCACAAATGAAACCAGTTACTGGTTTCAATATCAGAACAATTCATCTTGGATATATAGATCACCCTCAAAGTTTACAAAAGACAATCTGTTTCCTTGTGAAGATTGATGAAAGAGCAGGTTTGATTATAGCTAGTGACTAGAAGTACCCTGGGCAAGGTTTGAAAAGTTTGTCTCTCTTCTCCCCCCACCCTAGTGAATGTATGTATTTATTTACACCTCTAAAAAGAATATTTTCAACTTAGAGGTGTAGCAGTAGCATAACAACATTAATCATTTTGATAAATACAATTGTAAATTTAAGTGATTACAATATAACTTTTCATGCAATATAAATTAATGATATCATCATAATTAATGTACTTTGCAGTATTGTGCCCAATGCTTAGGTGGTCTAAACTACTTAATATGCTCTGGTGTCTATAGTTCTTTATTCTCCTCACTTGCAAAATACATCGCAAAAATTACATTTACAGAAGTGAATGCCCAAAGCAAGCAGGAGGTTACAGGGGTTATGAGGGTGTAAACTGGCTCTGGGGTGGGAGGGGACATGAAGAGGCAATCAACCAGCCATTTATTTCACAGAAGGTGAAGCTCAAAAAAGTTAAGTAACTTGCTTACGGTCACACAGCTAATTAGTGGCAGAGACGGAATTTAGCATCCAGATCTCCTGACTCTCAATCTAGTATGCTTTCCTCTACTCAATGATTTTTAATATATCCTGCCAGGAAAATAACAATAGCATCAATGTATTTTCAGCTTAATAAAGGCCAGCACATAGCTATTGGATCAGTTATATACAGAACTGACAGTAGGTGACAGATCTTGGTGGAACAGATATACTCATTACACAGACTAAAAACAGTAGCACACTGTGGTTTCAACACTAAGAGTTTGAAGGAGGATTGATTCAATCACCTTATATCATTGGCTAAGGTCCTAGGGCTCTTCATTTAAAAAAAAAGAAATAAAAAAAGAATTTTTTGCCTTTGGGATATGAGACCCAGATTCTAGTCTTAGCTCTGACACTTTACTAACTTGGAAAAAAAAAATCACTTAGCCTCTGTAACTCAATTTACCCATATATAAAATGAGAGAGTTAGATGCAATAATTTCTGTGGTCCCTTTCAATGTTAAGATTCTATGGTTGTAACACTATTCTATTCATTATACTACCTCAAGTGTTATAGATTACACAAACCATTGTAAATATAAAATTACATCTCTGGGAAATGGAGAACATGTACTTTAGTCTGTATCTTGGAGGATAATGAATGAAATATAGTATTAATCTATTGACTTTAAATACAGAATTGTCATAATGAAAGGCAGGAGATATATAAAATAATATGTGATTTGGAATTGGGGCTACTTTAAGCTCAGAAAGGAGTCTGAGGTTCTAAGAGGGGAAGGTGAAGAGAAAGAGCATTCCAGGCATGAGAGAAAGCCTGTACAAAGGCCTGGGGGGAAGGAAATGGAATGTTAGTTACATCATGTCACATACCAGAAGCAGCAAGTAGGCTAGTTTGGCTGGAGCACAGAGTATGTGGGGGTGGGAGGAGTAATGTGTAACAAGCCTGAAAAAATAGCCAGATTGTGAAGGGCTTTAAATACTAAACAGAAGAATTTCAATGTTATTCGGAAGACAATGGGAGGTGCAAGGAGGTGCAGGAGGCACCACAGTTTGGAAAGGTAGAGGGTGAAGTTTCTTGAGTAGAACTATTTGGTCAAACCTGTGCTTTAGAATAATCAGTTTGGCAACTCTGGGGGATGGACTGGAGAAGGGGATGACTGGATATAGAGAAAAAATCAGGACTAGTGTTATAGTCCTGAGGACAGTGGTAAGGGCCTGAACTAAGAAGGCTATGGTATGAATAGAGTTATTGATGAGAAAATTATTGAGGAAGTGGTAACTGATTGGATATAAGACATGAGAATAGAATTGAGAATGACCCCTATCTGTGAACCTGGGCCAATGCAAGAATGCTGGTCCCTTTGATTTGAATGACAAATGAAACAATTCTTTGGCCTCCACTTATGTTACTGATCACATCTTTTCTCCTCAAAGACTTCAGAGGGACCTATAGGTGAGCTCGGTCCTTTACTGTATACCATTGCACCACCCAAAGACCGTTAAAGGTTTCAAGAGTAACAAGATATAACCAAGTGTTCATCCTGATTTTCTCCCCCTTGACAGTGTGTCCCTGAAAAGTTGGCTATGGAAGTATCAGATATTACAGTGGACTTCTGGAGCCAAACAGATCCTTGTCCTACTTTAACTATATATACAAGTTCACAAATGTCCTGATCCTAGAAGTATCTGGGATCCTGAAATACCCTTTAACCACTGAAGCGAATGTGTCAAAACTAGCCATGGACGTGATTTTGTAGCAGGCAAATTTTGAGCTGGAGTACTGTGCTCAAGTACTTATTTATCCCATAAACGGACCCCCTAGAAGGAGTAATTCCATAAGCTTTTATACAAGGAAGGCCCCTTTAAGGCCAAGGAAGCTGAGCAGATAGCCTAAACCTGAGGGAAAGAAGCACTCAGTTTACTGTTACAGCAGCTCCTACAAGTTCAACCCACAAATATAATCCTTTGATTTCAACCAGCTTGAAGTGCAATCTACTGAAAGGCTGGAAACTTTTCCTGATTTCCCAAATTGTTATTGTCCCCTCCCTTCATAAATTGTTTTGTATCTATGTTGTACATATTTACAAGTACTTTTTGTTTGCTTACAGAATGTAAGCCCATTGGGGCGGTCTATTTTTTATTTGCACCCCCTAGTGCCTAGCACAAAGGTAGGCACTTAAATGACTTTAAAATTACTTATCGTATATTTTGTACTTACCCACACGTATATATTGTTGCCTCTTACAGAATGTGAGCTTGCTCAAAGTAAAGATTGTTTTATTTTCATTTTTTATATACAGGACTTAAAATATGGTAGGCATTTGACTGCCAGATCCCTAACCACAGTACTTAAGACTTTAAAACTTAACTTGTTTAAGATGTTTGGGATCATCACCAAGGGACAACAATCTTGGTCACTGTCCCAATGGGATGGTGCTAGTAGTACAGTTTGTGTTTCAAAATTTTTTAAGTAGGCCCTAATATCTGAAGGTGTCATCATAAAAGACTTACTTTCCCTTCCACATATATCCCCTTCCATAATATTTCCCTCTGAAACTGAAAAAAAACCCCAAAAACTCAAAGTTCAATAGACCACGGATCTAACTAAGTACAACAATTTTTAGGCTCATAATAGTGCGTTTCAAGGAAATAGGACCTGAGAGTAATGAACAAGGAGCTATAGTTCTAAGTGTTTGTTATAGTCATCAATGACAGAACTTGTAGGGGCACTTTACCAAATTGAGGTGATCAGTACAGTTGATCTTTTACAATTATGTATTTTGAGTTTCAAAACTAATTATAATCTTAAGAAACACCAATTTCCAAGACACCTTAATTTTATTTTCTATTAATTGGAGAATCTAATCACTAACAATTTCCTTTCCTTTTACAACCACTTCCTTCTGAAGAACTAGAATGTTACAGTACTTAGAACTACAGAAAAAGCAGACTGAATTTAGATTGAACACTAAGACAAAGCTCCAGACCAGCTGGTTTACATTGAGTGTTCTCCAACCTGCATGTGGCATTTCCATAAAGTCTGAGGTATGAGTAAAGCACATTAAACCACTGTTTAGTATCCCACCAAAGCCACAGCCTGCATAAAGCTGGTGCTATCCCCCTTTTCACAACGAGTTTCTTCCACAGCATTTCCATCTCCATCCAACACAAGAACAATTTTCCAGAGTGTCATGAACCAGGGCCAGAAGCTATCATGGAAACCGCCGAAAACAGGATTACCGTTTAACTTTGTTTCAGGGAGTCATCCTCTGAATTGCCAGGGGGTCAAAACACGTTCTCATGAAATGAAGTTTGTGACACATCCTTCTTTGGCCAAGCAAAGTGGGAGGGGGGAGGAGAAATAATTCTCTGAGAACTCAATTCTTCCAACTCGCTGGCATTGGCTTCCCTGCCAGACTTTTCTGATGAGCAAATTCCCTAGGATGGCACGGAACTGCAATAGGCAAAGTGGGGTGGGGGACTCCCCATGCTTTCCCGTTGCTTCGCCTGTTCCCAGCAAAAGATAGCTCTTTGGCCTTTTAAATTTTTAAAAATATTTTATGTAAATAAATTTTAATTTGATTTCCAGAGCGCAGCACAGCGCCAGGCACACAGGAGGGTTAGTTTGACAATGTTTACTGCCTGGTTGCCTGGAAGTCTTTCCACCCCCACCCCACCCCCCACCTGGGCAGGCTCCGCGACGCCCGCCCCGCTCCTTCGTTGTGCCCCAGGAGTCACTTTTCCCAGCGGGGGGCCGGGGGAGGGGGTGGGGGACTCGCGAGCCCTTGACCCTCCCCTCCCAGACCTTGACATTGACCGCGCTGTGGGGGGTGGTGCAGTCGTCCCGCGCTCCTGCCCGTGCTTCCCCCCTCCTCGGGGGGCTGCTGGGCGGGCCCCGCCTGCCTCCCCGGCCTCGGCCCCCGGAGAGCCCGAGCCGGGACCTCGGCCCCGGGGCCGGCCGCGTGCGGAGGGCGCCCCCGTCCGTACCTTGGTGGCTCCGGCTGCGGCTCCTCCTCCTCGTCCGCTCCAAGCCCGGGGAGAAACCCGAGCCCGCTGCTCTCTCTCGCCGCAGCGCCCGCGGGCTACTACTCCCGCTCGCCTCCGGGAGCGCTTGGAGTCCAGGGGGGCGTGTGGGTGTGTGGGCGTGCGCGTGCGTGCGTGTGTGAGTGCGATTTGTGTGAGGACACGCCAGCCCACAGTCGCCGTCGCACCGCCGCCCGCCGTCGCCTCCCGAGCTTCGGCTCTGCTCTCCGGCCCGCCCCGCCCTCGCCTCGCCCCAGCCCGGGCCCCGGCCTCGCCTCGGCTGGGCCCGCAGAGGAGCCTCCGGAGCCGAGAAAGGGGGCGGGGCAGGGCGGGGCTCCGGGGAGGCGGCTGGGGGAACCTCGAGAGCCGACGGGCCGCAGCCGCAACGGCCGCACGCCCGCGAGCCCGGCGGGTCTTGGGCAGAGGAGTGGGGGCTTAGAGGGGATGAGGAGAGGGGAGGAGGAAGAGGGGCGCACGCGCGCTCCTGCCGCAGCCTCGGCTCTCTCCGGGCCGCCACCCTCCTCGAGCCCCCCTGCAGTTCCAGAGGAAAAAAAAACCTCGTGTGTTGCATGACCGACCTCCCTCCCCTCCCTCTTTTGTGGCTTTCAGTGAGACCTTGTCCCTATTATTTTGATCCAATGTGTAATAATGACAGAGGGTCGTCTCGACCGGCATTTTTCATTTCGCCAGCAGTGATTTGCAGCGCGAACCTCGAGGCGACGGGAGGGGAGGAGCGAGCGAGGGGAGGTGCTCTGGAGCCCCCCAAGGCTTTCTCTTCCCCCCTTCTTGACAACCTTTAGGTTTCCGACCCACCCCGATCTGACACACACGTACACACACAGCTCTCTCACACCTCATTAGCTCTGTATAATTGGCCGAGTCTGGAAAGCAGCGCTTTAATGCTGTGTCTATATTACCTCGACTTTGCAGTCAATGAAGCGGATTTTCACTGTTATCCCAGCGCAGATGGGGCCCAAAAGATTGATTAGGCACAGCCCCTTTTCTTATTGTGGGTCTTGCTTGACCAGGCATTTCTAAGTAACTTGAAATGGGGACACTCTTAAGATTTCACATAAATTTCAAAATCCTGCTTGTCTGCTTTTATGATTTTTTTAAAAGGAAAGATATTTTAAAAGTTTTACAATTTGAAAATCAGACACCCCCTTCCCCTCAAAAAAAATCCCAACAAAACCAACAACACGTTTTCATTAGGCAGGACTGATTTTAGCATATAAGGGAAAAAAGGCAAAGCTCTCTCTCTTTCTCTCTATCTCTCTGTCTCC
Organism: Vombatus ursinus; assembly: GCF_900497805.2. Lineage (NCBI taxonomy): Eukaryota > Metazoa > Chordata > Mammalia > Diprotodontia > Vombatidae > Vombatus > Vombatus ursinus. Next base: position 12,407,329 of record NW_020954737.1, on the reverse strand, counting down.
CTCTCTCTCTCATACACACACACACACCCTCCCCCACCGCCGTCTCTGTCCCCTCTCTATTTCTTTCCCTGTCACTCTTCTTTCTACCCCTTCTCTGTCTCCCTTTCTCTTTCCCACCTCTGTCTCTCTCTTCTCTCTCTCCCCTCCCCCTCCCTTCTCCGTCTGTCTCTCACTCTCCTACTGTTTTCTGTCAAAAAGAGTAATCTGTAAACTGGAAAGTACACTATAACAATAATAATTATTGACATTTATAAAGGGGTTTAAGTTTTAGATCTGGAAAGGACCCCAGAAACCATCTAGTCCAATCCCTTTGTTTGCAAATGAGGAAACTGAGGAGCCCAGGGTGATTAAATGACACACAGGTAATAAGCAACAAATGTGGGATTTGAACCCAAATCCTCTGACTCCAAAGTCTATGCTTTAAGTGCTTCACTTGCATTATATCATTTGATAATGAACAAGTATGACCAGTAATGAGTTAGTGCCGAAGACATACTTGTCTTCGGGAGATAAGTAAATAAATAATATAAGTCCTTGCTGAGTTCAAGTCACTAGACTCAAATGAACTATATCCTACAGAGTATTGCAAACTGACAGTTACTTGAAGGATCTTTGGAAGACTGGAGAACTGGAGAGATTCCACAGATTTTTGAAAAGGAAAAATGCCCCAATTTTTATTTAAAAGAGTAGAATTTGCAAGCTACATGTCAATGAAGTTGACTTTTATTCCTGGTAAAATGCCAGAATGAATAACTTAAAAAATGGCTATTGAATATACAGAAAAGGAAATAGTGATCTGAGGGCCAGATTGATTTTACTGAAAATGGGCATTGTCATAATATTCTCATTTCCGTTTTTGACCTAGTTTTCAGACTGGTACATTGGTGGCATGCTTATTTAGATTTCATTTATTTAGCTACAACAACCTAGATTTTAGCAAAACATTTGAGCAAATCACTCATACATTTTTGCCATGGAGAAAGAAAGGGAAAAAGAAAGCTGGAGGTTTGTTAGGTGGATTTGGTACTGTTTGAGTGGCTAGACCAAAAGACCAATCATTTAATGATTTAAAATCAACTTTTAAGGAGGCATGTAGTTGAGTGCTCCAGGTATCTGAGCTTGGCTCTTTGCTGTTTAATATTTATATCAATGACTTGGATAAAGATACAGGTAACATGCTTATCCAATTTGCAGATGGCATACAAGCTAACACATTGGATGACAGTAGCAGCATCTAAAAAGAGCTCTACAGTCTAGCATTTTAGATAGAACCTAATAAAATGAAAATTAATAGGGAAAAGTGTAGAAGTATTGAAAGAAATGATTATTTCTCTCATATTAATAAGCAATTATTGAATTAGGACTAAGGGTTTTCCTTTTTTCTACTTCCTCATTCAGAAATCAGCCCCTGTAGGTTATTCAGGTAGCCTTTGAAGTGCAGGGCTGATAATGAGAGGGAAAACTCAGATCTGTTCAAAAGATAAAGAAATTTTACTTTAAGTGAATTGGTGGATTCTGGCCCATTGTGTTACTCAGACAGGTCTGGGTAAAAGTGGATTCCCCCTTTTGTCTAGACTACCCTAGGCTGGGTGATATAGGTGTAGATAAGTCTCTTTGACCAAGATTGAGTGATAAGAGTCTTGTCCCCCAGACCCTCATTAAAATAAACCCACCTCTCATTATAATATTCATTCTTTCATTACTTGTTAACCAATCAGAGTTGATTGCTACCATCAGGAATATCCAATCTTTCAAGGGCATATAAACGTTGAGTGGGTTTTATGAGGGGTCTTTCCCATTGAAAAGTGCCACTGACCATTTTATTAATTATATGCTAGCATGATTAATAAAATGATTAACCCAGAAACTATGTCTCTTGAACTTTTTATAGGTCACAGTTTTATACTTGGGTTAAAAATAATCAAGTCCAGAAAAATCTGGATAAAGGATGCATGGTTGAAGAGTAGCTCACCCAAAAAAGATATGAAGGTGTTAATGGATTGCAAGCTTATCATGAATCAACAGTACAATATAATAGCCAAGAAAGCTAATGTAATCTTAGGTTGTGTTCAAAAGGAGCATAGTGTCAGGATGAGAGAGTTGATAGTCCTATTATACTTTGCCCTAGTCAGACGTCTTCTGGGTTATTGTTTTCCTTTGTGGGCGGCACATTTTAGGAGGGTAATTGAGATGGCAAATGACCTCAAGATCATTCCAAGTAAAGATCAAGTTATTCTGGATAAGAGAAGCCTAAGGGTAGACATGATAGTTGTCTTCAGCCATTTCGTTCACCTCTAGGTGTGGTATAGCCAGTGGATAAGTCACTCCTTTGCATTTAGGACATAGTTCCTTGACAATTCACCATTGAGCTATGTCAAGCAGTATGGCTGACTATCAGCCTTGTATGCCACGACTGCTAGCAGACTGCCCTAGATTCCAGTTGCTGGACCTCTGGTGTCTCTTCCAACCTTTTAAAACTCACGAAGTCATATCTGATCTGGTCTGTCTCTGATATTTATTCACCTAAGATCAGGAAAGAATAAACATAACAAAGACAAGACATGACAGTGGCATGTGTTCACAGCCTCACTGCAGCCCAGTGAGAGAGGGCCCCCTGCTCCCCAGCCAGAGACCCACAGCAGTTCTTCCTCTTCATTCAAAAGCTGCCAGATGAGAGACAGCTGTTCCATTTCTTTGAGACTTTTATATGCACATTCACTTCTAGCCCAGTCACCAAAAGCTTTTTGTCATGATGGCAATAAGCCAATAGGAAAGAATCAGAGAATATCTGAATACCTGCCCATGTTCTGAATGGGTGAGCATTTCTGGAAGCAGATTCACCACTCCTTCAAGTGGATTGGCCATAGAAAATACTGAGTGTATATATAAGGATTGATTCCTTATTAGCAGATTCCCTGTTACATGAGGTTATACTATATTTCTTTAATAATGTGGTTTTTTGTTGTACTTGTTTGTTTAAAATATTGGAGTCCTATGGATATAGTTGAATAAAACCTGATGTGCAAAAATCCAAATTTAGAAACAAACAGGGGCAGAGAGAAGGGGAGTAAGTACTTGACTTGCATAAGATTAATCACAGTTTTCCAGAAATGATGACCTGTAATGGGTTTTTTGTGCTTATGTGAAATGCCTTTCAATAAAATTCACCTTTTAGTGAGCTATACAATTGCATTAGTTTGGTCTAAGTTAAAGTTCTCCCTTGCATTTTGGGAGGGCAAAGCTAGCTTGGCAGTGCCAGGTCAATAGCCAATTCTGTATAGGACTCTAATGAGGCCAGGTATACTGGACAGTCCTTAGGGGGAGGTAGATGAAAGGATGGAAAAAGGCCTGCCATTTGCCACAATGTCAGGTACTTTACTTGGGGAAGCACAAATATGTCCATACCAGGATATTCCGCATTGTGGCTTTTAACTAACATGACCATTTTGTGGGGAAAGAAAATGCTTTTTGGGAGTTCTATAGGAAGTGTACTCCTTTATACACAATTTTAAATTTTTATTTTTTTTCCTTCCAAAGAGTGAGGGGGACAAAAGGATTATTTGAAGGCCTGGGCAGGAAGGAACTATTTTTTTTCAGGCATAGTGGAAAAAGTCCAAATTGAGGTTACTGAAGAAGAGGGCTAAAAGGGAGGGACACTAATGGTCTTATTCTTGAGCTTAATGAAAGTAGAAGTTCTCTGGTAAGATCTTTGACAACTGCTATTATGGCTTAGATTAGAAAAGTATCAACTCAATGCTAGGAAATCAATGTCCCTGCTTCCTTTAGCATACCCCATGGGCAAAGATCTAGGAATATTTTGGCAAACAGGGTTCAAATTCAATTTTTAATCACTTTCTAGGAGCCTAATTTTAAACCATGGGATCAAATCTCAGACCAGTATAGCACCTTGTACTTAGCAGGTATTCAATAAATCTTTGTTGATGATGATGGTTGTCAAATGGCAAGGTGTACTCTATTGACCTTCTGTAATTAATAAAGCCTTTCAAGATTTCTTAATAAAAGAAATTCACAAACAGATAAAAGCAAAATTGACATTAGGCTTTTTTTTCCTGTTTAATGAAAGGGAGAGTTTAAGCATAGATAGACTAGTGTGGTAGATGAAAGATGAAATGACTGAGGAGACAAAGGTTCGAGCTTCTGAGCGTGTAGATTTACTAAGCAATGCATGCCAATTGCATAACAAATTGGGATCAGTGCTATTCAGCTTTGGCACTGGTCCCCAAATACAGGAGGAGACAGATTTTTACTCATTAAAAATAATTAATTAAATGAGACCAATTAATTAAAATAAAACAATTAACCAGGATGCAAAATTAGGTAACCTGATTTCTAATGAGAAGAAAGATTAGACATTTTCCAAGTTGGGAGGGGGAGAATGAATGGGTGCAATTCCCTGAAATCAGAAAAAGATGTGTCTCATTCTCCACAAGTGTCTATATTCAATCAAAGCAACATGGAAACAATAACTGATTAACCAATATGGGGCCAGTTTTCAGATAACACATACGGGTTGCTTGAGAAGTATAATTGTAAGAAAACTCCTTGCATCAGTCTTCAGATTTGACTGAGTTTCTGGTCAGCATAACCTAGGTCCTTAGTTAAGGGTCTCTAAGCAACAGATAGAGGTGGTCTAGCTTCTCATCCATGTAGGGCTAGGTTCAAATAATGCAATAATGTTTTCCCACAATTCCCATAATTAAATAAAGTTTTCTCACAAGACAGAAATTGAACTAGACTCACAACTGAGGAAACTGGTCTAGATCCAGAATTGAATCACAAGATAGAGTAAGTATGATTCACTTAAATCCTAGTAATTCCCTCAGTAGGCAGTGGCCTAAAGAATTTGATTTTAAGGATATTAATAGGTTCATTTGTTCAAGATATCTGTTGCTCTGTTCAATCAATAAGAATGCCTCATCCTTATTATTTGAAACAAGGAAGACATACATGTAGTCCCCATGCCCCCACCCTTTTTCACTATCCCTATTAGTCTAACTTCAGGAACCAATTAAGCTAGAAAAAAAATGTCTTCAATTAACTATTGACTTGGCCTTTTTCCTCACAAAAGTACAGTTATATAGCCAGACAAAACAAGTTTACACTAAATTTGGTTGAATTTTATTGACATATAGGATCATAGGAATTAAAGCCAATCATAGAATTGGATCATTTAATCTAGATGTCTCATTTTATAGATAATGAAACTAAATTTAAGAGATTAAGTGCCTTGCCCAAGGTGGTAGAAGTTTAGGTCTGGACAAAATCTAAGCTACAAATCTAGCGTTCTTTCCATTGTACCATGTTAGTCTCTGTAGTTCCTTTATGCCTCCTGTCACTTGTGAGGGTCCTGTGGTAAGCTGCTTGGGATTGCCATTGCTATATACCAGTGAAAGTTATTGAGTCCTAGTTCTGCCACTAAATAGCCTTGTGTGACCTTAGATAGATCCTGAAATAGTGATTTTCCTTAAAGGCTGTTCTGACAACGTCACTTCCCTACTCAGTCAACTATAGTAGCTAGCTGTCTGTCTATCTCTAGAACAAAATATAAACTCCCCTCTTCAGCTTTTAATGCTCTTCACAACCTGGACCCAACCGAACTTTCCAGCCTCTCTATACATTACTCTCCTTGTTCTGTGATTGACCAAACTGGTCCTTTTTTCCTTTCCTCATACACTTAACACCATCTTTTATCTCTATCCATTTGTTTGTCCCTTGCTGTGCCTAGGAAACACTCCTTTCTTACTTTTGCCTGATGAAATACTTCTCTTTTTTCAAGACACAATCCTATATGAAGTCTTTCATGGTTTCCTTCAATTACTAGTGCCCTTACTCTTGAATTATTTTTTATTTCACTATTTTGTAGCACTCCTTTGGGCAGCACCATGAAAGCTGGTTCTGTGTTGCATGCTGCAAATTTGAAGGGAGGAAGGACTCTTGATTGGTTGAGACAATACTGAGCATAATGTTGTGTATGTACCTTAAAAAACTTGCTTGAGTTGGTTGCAGACAACCTTTGAGAGAGAACACTGAGGAGGTAGATGAAAAAAGATTTTTGATTGGTGTGAACTTTTGGTAATAGCAGACTGGCACCCTCAGACAGATGGGCTAGTATGGGGAGCTGACCCCAACATATTCCTTCACTTCGCAATTTTAGGGATTGCTGAGAATAGACCTCCATTGGTGAGATCATTCTCTTTTTCTTTTGGTTTCTCTCTTGGAGATTGTATCCTGTTTCCAGCTGAAGAGCTCATTTATTCTTATGTGTTCTTTGGTAAAATTTAATCTATAGAATTCTGATTTCTGTTTACTATTTTGCTTGAATAGGTTTACTTGTTTTTTTGTGTTTGTCTTTTGATGGTCTTTTGGGTAATCAACGTTTGGTTGGAAGGGACTAAGCTGGCAAATGTAAGTTAAGAGCAACTCTCCCCCTTTAAGAGTGGTCTGGGTCTTTGTTTCCTCATCTGTAAAATGATGACTGAATTAGATGATTTTTTAAGGTCCTTTCCCACTCCAAATATATGATTACCTAGGGATTAACAGGAGAATTTGAGAAAAAATGTTTTTCTCCAAAGACTTTTTTTTGTTGAAAAAGAATTGAGAATTTTAAAATACTTTTATTGTCACTTGAAAAAGACTAGTGAACAACATATTCAAGATATTTAGATATTATTATTCAATTTTTATTAATAAAATTATTTTGGAAAACTATCTTCACTGAATATATATATATAGTTCACTGAATTATGGAACACCAGAATATCTATTTTAATGTTTTTTTAAACCAGTTCCTAGTTATATTTATTAATTCAGTTGCCTTTTAATTTCATTTTTATTAATTCTTTAACTTTCAGAATTTCTAATCTGGTGTTTAATTTTTTAAAACATTTCTTTGTTTGCTAGGTTATTTTTTTGGTTGAATCCCAAATTTGTTGATCTGTTATTTCTTTCTTTTGTTTATGAACGTGTTCAGAGATAGGACATTTTTCTTAGGAATGGTTTGGCTTCATCTCAGTCAAAATTTTGGTATGTTGTCTTATTGTTGGAATTATTTTAAGTAAATTATCTATTGTTTCTGAATTGTTCTTGAATACACCATTTTTGGGGGATTAAGATTTGGTCTTCAATTAATTTTTAATCCTTTCTTCAGCGGCCTTTTACTGAATATAATTTTTATTGCAAAATCAACAATGAAAGATATGTTGAATATTTCTGCTGTTTTGCATTTGTTTGTGAGTTTTTGTGCCCTTATATAAGGTTAATTTTTGTAGAGGCACCATGCACAGTTTAGAAATATATATTTTTCTTCCTATTTCCATTTGATGATCACCGGAGATCTATCCTATCTTTTCTAAAATTCTATTCAGGTAATTAACTTTCCTATTTATATGTTGTTTGGATTTGTCCAAATCTAGAAGGAGTACATTGAAGTCTCTTACTATTATAGTTTTTTTGTTTATTTTCCCCTGTACCTGGTTTAGATTTCCTTTAAGTATTTAGATACTTTACTATTCATATATATGTGTTAATTATTGATAATAATTCCTTGTCAATGGTACCTTTGAGTACAACGTAGTTTCCCTGTTTATCTCTTTTAATCAGATCTATTTTTCCTTTTGCCTTGTCCAAGAGCAAAGTTGCTACCCCTGCTATTTTGAGTTCATCTGAAGCATACTGGATTTTGCTCCAGCCCCTGAGTTTTGCTCTAGGAATCTTTGTTTTATTTCTTGTAAACACTAGATTGCTAGATTCCACCTTTTTTTTTTTTTTTTTTTTTTTGCTTTTTGGTGAGACAACTGGGGTTAAGTGACTTGCCCAGGGTCACACAGCTAGTAAGAGTCATGTGTCTGTAGATTCCACTTTTTAATACATTCTTCTATCCCCTAACATTTTATTGGTGACTTCATCCTATCTGCTATCACAGTTATATTTGTTAATTGCATTTTTTCTCCCTCTTATTCTCTTATGCTTTTTAAAAAATCTCTTTGCTTTTGATCTTTTTTTTCCCCCAAAGAAGAAGACAGTTCTGGGAGAGAGGGTAGTGGAAGAGAAATGTGCTTAGTACCAGTGTTCTATGATTTATGTAATGTTTCCTCTTTTCTGTCTCTTCTCTTTTTTTTTCACTTAGATACCAATCACAAGTTCTTATCCTTTCTTTCTTTCCTTTTTAACTCCTCTTCAAATCTCCCTTATAAGCTTAGATTTCATTTTGCTTATGACTAATCTTTTCCTGAATCCACCCTCCCTCTTATTCTTCCTGCTTCTCATTCCCTGTTCCTTCATATTTCCCTGTTTAGTTGAATGTATTTATACATCAAAATCTGTGCATGTATGTGTGTGTTCTTTTATTAGACCAGTTCAAAAGAAAGTAGGTTTGTGAGACACCTGCTTCCTCCATTTTTCCTTATTTATGTAGATTTTTGCTTGCTCATCCTGATTATTTAAAATAATAAGTTCCTTCCCCACCTTTTTCCTTTGTGTATCCTGTTTCCCCTCCCTTTTCTATCTTTTATTAAGATCATCAAAACATAGCAAAACCACTCCTAAGCCTTCTGGCTTATTTGACTTTGTTTATGATTCTTAAGGATATTAGGATTCTGAGGGGACATTTGTATCATTCTCCCTTCCCCCCATTAGAATGCAAACACTTCATCCTTGCATAGTCTTTTCTGATTGTTCACTTATGTTTGCCTTTTTATGTTTATGTTAACTGCTGTCTTTATATTTCAGTGTTACTATTCAGCTAATTTTTTTTTCCGCATCAAGAATGCTTGGCAGTCCTCTATTTTATGAAGGTCTATTTGTTTCCTGTAGAATTATACTCAGTTTTGCTGGGTAAATTTTTCTTGCCCATAAACAATATCTTTTGGCTATTGTAATATTATATTACACACTCTCTGTTTCTTTATAGTGGAAGCTGCTATATCTTGTGTAATACTGACTGTGATACCTTTGTACTTAAACTCTTTGTTTTTGGTTGCTTATAGTATTTTTTCTTTGACATTTAGCTATGATGTTCCTTGGAATTTTCCTTTTAGAGTTTCATTCAGGAAGTAATTGGTAGAGTCTTTCTATTTTCACTTTGCTCTCTTGTTCCAATAGGTCTGCACAGCTTTCTTTCAGGATTTCTTGAAATATGATATCCAGTCTGTCTCTCTCTCTTTTTCTTTTGGTCATGACTTTTAAGTAGTCAAGTGATTTTAAGTTATCTTTCCCTGACCTATTTTCCAGAGAAGTTGTATTTATTATGATACCATTCATTTCCTTTTATATTTTCAATATTTTGAGCTTGTTTAAAATTTTGTTATTGTCCCATAGAGTTATTAACTTCTGTTTTGTTCATATTTCTTTCTCTTTAACATTTTAACTTATTATTTATTTTTAGCATCCTTTTCTTTTAAAAACTTTAGTTCCAAATCTTCTTCCTCTCTCTCATTCCCTTCTATACCCACTAAGAAAGGAAGCAATATGGTATCAATTATACATGTGAAATTAAGCAAAAGATATTTCTAATATTAGCCATATTTTTAAATAAGCAAGAAAAATAAAGTGAGAAAATTACACTTCAGTTTGTACTCAGATTTCATCAGTTCTCTCTCTCTGAAGGTAGTTAGCATTTTTTCATTATGAGTCCTTTGGAATATTCTTGGATCATCATGTTGATCAGAGTTGTCAAGCCTTTCACAGTTGGTTATAATTACAACATTGCTATTACTGTGCACAATGATCTCCTGGTTCTTCTCATTTCACTTTGCATCAGCTCATATAGTTCTTGTCATGTTTTTCTGACTCCCCCCTTTGTCATTTCTTATAGCACAATGGCACTCCATCACAATCATATACCACAATTTGTTTAATGATCCCCAATTGATGAGCATCTCCTTGATTTCCAATTCTTTGATACCACAAAAAAAGCTGCTATAAACATTTTTGTACACGTAAGTCCTTTTCTTTTTTGGGGGGGGGATCACTTTGGGATACAGACCTAGTACTGGTATTGCAGGGTCATAGGGTATGCACAGGTTTATAGCCCTTTGGGCATAGTTGCAAATTGTTCTCAAAAATGATTGAACTAGTTCATTACTCCACCAGCAGTTCATTTGTGTACCTATTTTTCCCTCATCCCCTCCAGCATTTGTTGTTTCTGATAGATGTGAGGTGGTATCCCAGGATTGTTTTAATTTGTATTTCTTTAATCAATAATGATTTACAGCATTTTTTTATATGACTATAAATAAGTTTGATTTTTTCTTCTGAAAACTGCCTGTTCATATCCTTTGACTGTTTATCAATTGGGGAGTAGCTCTTATTTTTATGAATTTGACTCAGTTCTATACTCTCTTTTATCATTCCTCCCCCTTTCTCTTATTCTCTTCCCCTCCAATTTCTTTATTGAATAAGTTATATTTATATATACAACTGAGTGTGTGTGTATGTGTATGTACATATGTATATATGTATATGTATGTATGTGTATGTATATATGTGTGTATGTTGTTTGGAGGGGAATGTTGGAAGAGTTTAGCTGGGTGGCTGCCACTAATCTACTATCTTGTCTCTGCCATAGTTCATATTAATTTGTAAAACTTATGGTAGTGTTTTGTGCTTCTTGCATTAAACTGTTAATTCTCTTTCCAAAGCTTTCCTTCAAAGTCTTACTTTCTTTTCCAATTCTTTCCTTTAATACTCTTATTTATTTGTAGTATCTTTAAAAAAAACCCCTCATACTCCATTTCTTCTAAGAATTCCAGTTGACTTTATGGCCAAGCCATGTTTTTCTTTGAGGCTTTGCTTATAGGTATTTTGGAGTTATTTTCCTCTTTTATGTTTGTGTCTTCGACTTCTCTGGCACCATTTTCATTTGGGGAGTTTTTTTATTTACTCACTTTTCCAGTCTTATCTCCCAGATTGGGACTTTGTGTTAGGGCCAGGATTTTCACGCTTCTGGAGTTAGTGTTATGGCCTCTGTGATTCTGGTCTATATTATCTGAGGCCTGCTGCTATGTTGAATGCTGTGTTCTTCAAGGATCACAGGGATGGTTTAGGCCCAGGAGTTGCAAAATTTTAGTGATCCCAAAGAGTCTGATCTAAGGTATAGTCCCGTTGCTGGTCTCCTGGACTTCCTAGGCTTCAGACCCTGGTTTGAGTCTGGGTAGCAGAACTACAGATTTGCCCCTCGGTGGAGCTCCATTAGATAGTTGCTGGCTCTGTTAGCTATCCAGAAGGCTACATAGGTTTAAAAAGAGAGCGTTGCTCACCTACCCTTGGTCTGAGCCCAAAGATCAAATCCATGATCCCATAGAATGACTGTTCTGCTGGCTCATCTCTGTTGCATAGTTCCGGTCCTGGTCAATTGGCTGAATTTCTGAATTTTCTCTTGGGCTAAGAAAATGGTTTATTGTGATTTCTCCTTAGATTTCACATTTATTACTTAATCTAGTGCTCTTCTTAGATTCTTATTGGAGTAGTTGTGGGAAGACCTTGGCTGTGATACTCAAATGCCATGGTCTCCACAAAATCAAAATCATGGATGACTAAAAGAGCAATAGAAAAATATATGGTAGTATCTCTGCTAGTTACATGTTTCAAGGAGGTTTAAGATAGAGATAAAGGTTCCATGTATATCAAAATGTATTAAACTATGTATGGAAAGGTAAAAATAATAACTAACCATTATAGCACTTTAAGGTTTGTAAAGCATTCTATAGATACTATCTCATTTGGTCCTCAAAAATACTCTGTGAGGTAAGTATTATTAATATCTTAATTTTAGAAATGAGGGAAACTGAGGTTGAGGGATTAAGTGAATCCAAGTTGCACAGCTAGTAAGTATTTGAAGCAATATTTGAATTCAGATCTTTCTGACTGTCATATGCTCTATTGACTCCACCACCTAGCTAGGCAAACTTGTTTTAGCAAAAACTTTCTGGTTTCAGAAGTCCATGAAAATGATAAAAATCAAACATCAGAAGAAACAGAAACTGCTATTAGTGACAACTCTGAAAATTATAATGATAAGACAAAGTTTTATGTGGCAAAAATTGTCAAAAGTCAACAAGTGAAAAAGCATTTATTGTTTACTAAGTATCAGACACTGTGCTAAGAGCTGAGAATACAAATATAAATAAAGAGGACAGTCCCTTCCTTCAAGGAGCTCACATTCTAATGGGTGAAAACAACATACAAATAAAAGGAAGCTGAAAACAATAATGATGATGATGACAGCTAGCATTTAAACATTTGGGAGAGGAAGGATAAGACCAGGAAGGGAATAGTGGAAGAAATTCAGAGTGTACCTTGAAGAGAAATGAGACATGGTTGGCCTAGGCACTCTTCTTAAATGAAGTTTATGAGAAAAGTCATCCAATCAGAGGGCTAAAAGGAAGCAGAGAGTAATGAAGAAGGTAGTTGCGGAGGTCTGGGGTGCAGTTTGTGGAAAGAATTGTATAAAATTAAAAAAAAGAATTGTATAAAATATATTTTGAGCCTTTCCCCCCATCCCTTTAGCTCCTTTTCTGAAAATGTTTTCTGTATGAGATTAATGTCATAGAAGATAATTCCAGAAAACATAATTTTCCTTGTTTTACTATGTTTATGGTTATTTCTTTTATCGAGTGTTTGCTGAATATTATAACAAGAAAAAACAAAAACATACTAGATTCCTTAGTGTTCATAGTACTCATAGAACTGTGTATTTTTTCTCCTCATGGCATTTAATCTTTTGAAAATGATAGCCTCCCTAATGCATTGGAATTCAACCTGTTAGGCCAGCCCTAAAGATAATAATGACGTCTGTGGATAACTGCAGATTGTGTTGTTTCTATTCTGGATCTAACATTTACTAGCTCTGTGACCTTTGGCAAGTCACCGTTTTTCTGTGCCTTATTTGTCTTGATAATTAAAGAAAGGGGATGATTGGACCAGATAATACTAACTCTCTCTTTTCTAGCTCTAAAATTCTGTGATTTTCTAAGTTTCTTTTGCTTACGTCCTAGTTTTTTATTTGCTTTTAAGTGGAAAAAAAACTGACAGCAATTTTCCAACTATGTGTCCCCTATACAAAGTATTAGCAAGTTCTTTGACACATCTCGAGTTATCTCAAGGGTTAACGCTGAAGCAAACTTTGAGGAATGTGCTCTAATAACTTTCCTTTTGAATAAACCTTGTTGCCAGAGATGACAAAGATCCATGATAACCAACTAATTCAGTGTTTTTAAACACTACCAAAAAAAAATACTAGTTACTCTGCTAATTTTATTCAATTTGATACTTCCACCATTTGCAACAATTCCATTTGGTCACCAGAAAAGTAGAAAGAGTGATTTGTGCTTAGTAATAAAGCCTTAATTTGTGTTAATGATTAATTATTTTCTAAGCATTTTTACATATTTTATGTTATTTGATTCTTATAGCAACCCTGTGGAATAGTCAGAATTGTATTATGATTCCCATTTTCTAGATTAGCAAAGAGGCTAAGAGATGTTAAGTAACTTGCCTAAGTTCATACATCTAGTGAGTGGCAGAGGCAATACTAGAACCTAGGAGTGAGTTTTCCATTATAACATATTGGGTGAATGTGAGCATGTGCAAAGATGTTTTAAGAAGCCTATATTTGGTGAGTTGGAGCTATTATCTAAGATGGTAAGCAGCTGATCTCCTTGAGGCTGTATCCAACCCACCAATGCTATTTCTTAGTAAGCAGGTCTGAATGAGTCATTTGGCTGGCACATGGAGACAAAGTGGCAGTTATAAGACTTCCTGGGAAGAATAGGTACTCCCTTTGCCCTGGGGTAACAAACTCAATCCAAACCTCAGCTATAATATTACAAATGTTCTGAGGCTGAGTATGTTTTTTCCATTATGTGATTTCAGGCTACATTTAGCACTTTCCTATTTCTACCTTCTCTACTTACATTATAGGGTAGAGGCAAAGTTTTTTAATGCACTGCATACTAGTCTTCTATTGAACTGCACACTTTTTGCTTTGTATTAGTGTCGAGGAGGAGTGATGTGTGTCTTATTTGGAAGCCTCTTATTTAAAAAAAAAACAAATCAAGACCCTTGATTTTGTCCTGAACAACTGCTCATGTGCAAGGCAGACAGACATCAGAGGAATCAGGGCAGGAGTTTGAAGGCTTTCTTCTCCTTCCCTTCCAAATCTGGAAGATTCAGGCTTCATAACAAATACAGTGATGTCCTGGAGTAAGTTTTGGAATTTGGAAAACCTCTCTCTAACCCTCACTTTGTTTGATATAGCTGCAGTTGTTGACTTTGAGGGAAACCAAGATCTGTCTCCTTGTATTGGCTACTTGACCAACATTTAGCCTGGGCAAGCATCCAATATGACATCAGGAACAATAGAAGATAATTCTTTGCTTTTCATCATAGAATCACAGAATTGAAAAGTTAGCAGAGACCTCAATGGCCAGCTAGTTCTATTCATAAAAGAAAAAAGAATCTTCCTTACAACATACCCAATAAGTAGTTATCCAGCCTGCCCTTGAACACCTCCAGTGAGGGAGAACACACGACCTCCCCAGGCAAAACATTTTACTTTTAAGTTTGATGATTAAGAAAATTTTCTTTACATCAAACCTATATTTGACTCTTTGTAACTTTTACCCATTCTTCTTGGTTCTGTGCTCTTGGACCAGGCTGAATATTTCTGGTCCTCTTTGTCATGACATTCCTGAAGGCACCTGTCATGCCTTCTGAGTCTTCTTTTCCCAGTCTAAACATAGCTCCTTCAACCAATCCTCACATGTCTTGGACTCACGGCCTTTTAACCATTCTGGTCTTTCTTCTAGATGCTCTCCAGATCATCAATGTACCTTCTCAACTGTGGTGCACAAAAACAAATCAAATACTTCAAATGTGGGCTGACAAGGAGAGAGTACAGTGTGACTATCACTTTCTAATTCCGGGAAGCTATTTCTGTCTTAATGTAGCCTGTGATTGCAGTAACTTTTTTGGCTGCCATTACAGCCTGTTGACTGATATTGAACTTTCTGTCTACTAAAACTCCCAGATCCTTTTCAGACAAACTAACTATACCTTCTCTTTCTTGTATTTATGAAGTCAAATTTGTAAACCCAAGTACAAGAATTTACATTTATCTCCACTAAATTTCACATTATTAGATCAAACACAATGATTTAATCCAGTGGTGTCACACTCAAATAGAAATGGAGGCCACTCATCCATATATAAGAATTCTTGTGGGTCTCATATTGACTTACTTTTGAAATTTAATGTTTTCTCTGCTTCATTTTATTTTTTATTATTTTGTTAATTTTTTCCCAATTACATTTAAATCTGATTTGGGCAGCACTTGAAAGTTTTATGGGCCACATGTGGCCCATGGAGCATGTGTTTGCCTCCTCTGGTCTAGACTATCAAGATCTTTTTGGAGCCTGATTCAGTCATTCAGGATATTAGTTATCCCTCCCAATTTTGTGACATCTGCAAATTTGATAAGCATGTTATCTGTTCCATTATTCAAGTAATCTACAAAAATATAAATAGAATAGGGTCCAACAAAGACACCAGGGGCACTCTACTGAAGAACTTCTGCCATGGTGACATCCAACCATCGATGACTATTCTTTGAGTCCAGCCATTTAACTGGTTCTAAATCCATCTGTCTTCTTACAAAGTTAAAAAGGTTTCCTCAGCTCTCAGTCCTTCCAGGTTCATATCTAAAAAAACAAAAATATATTGCTTACAACCTTCTTATAGTTGCTGGTAAGTTAATGTTTTTCCTTTAAATATTTAAAAATGTACTTGGTGAAGATTCTGAGGAGCACAGCCCTGGACAGTGGGAGCTCTGGTTACAGCCATGGAAGAGAGAGAGGATGTAAAGTCCAACTGTGATGTAGCATTTGCTAAAGCTCAGGATTGAGGGGAAGCAGTTGCTGAGAAAAATTTTGGAATCAAGGATTTGTGAAAATCCCTAGAAAATGGGATCCTGTTGTGTGATTTCATTAACAAGCCTGACATAGTTTAGAAGACCAGTGGTCTATATGCAATAGCAGCTTTAGAAAATGTAAATGTTTCTCTGAAGTGGGCAAAGGAAGGAAATGAAATGTCCCTCCCCCCAAGAAGGTAGTGAGGGTCACTAACGTTTATGCAACACCTTCAAATTTGCAAACATACACATATATGTATTTGTGTACATGTATACGTGTGTGTGTATAGTAATTTCTCTAGACTTGGCTCATTCTTATAGAGGCTAAATGTCTCCTGCAGAGTCCTAAAGTACCTTTCAAAGAGTGGGGGTTGCGTTCTCCGCATTTTGGTGTGTTTTCCACACTGTTAACTACCATTGATTAGTGCTCAGTTTGCAGTTAACAAATTAAAATTAATTTTTTTGTTTTGTTTTTACAAAGAGATAGTTACTGTGAAGATGTATAGCAGGGACAGAAATATAAACATTTTCCTCCCCCTGCCCCCAATAGCTGGGTGCATTACTCTCCCTTTTACTATTTTGGTCTCTGGGGATAATGGGCTTAAACTTAACACAACTTTAATATATCACCCACTCCCCCAAGTTTATTTCCAAATGTGACATAGCTGTTGCATGGTTGAGTTTGTGTCTATGCTACTACTAGACTGGGCACTCAGGACTTTGCTCTCCACTGTCTGGCTTCTGGCAAATCCCAGTGTGGACTTGAGCTCTTGGATTTCTGGTGGCTAGTTCTCCTGACCTTTTGAAACTCACAAGATACCCTCTGTCTTCCACATTCCTTCAACCAAAATTAAAAAAGAAAAAATTCAAAGAGGCAAAGAACAGAGTACCATGTGCTGACCTTGGATGGGGAGAATCAGAAGTCTCTCCTCATTAGGCATCTCTTTGCTAAAAAGCTGCCAGGGAAGAAAAGGACGAAAGCAAGATCTTTTTTAAAAAGTTGGTTAGTGCCTTTTAAACACTCCACTCCCAATTCTATTCTAGCTCTACAGCCAATCAAAGATCATTTTTACCAAATGGTTAGTGGACCAAAGCCAATTAGGAAGAAAGGAAGGGAATGAGCTTTTGTCAAGTGCCTGCTGTGTACTGTGCACTATGCTAGTTGCTTTACAAATATTATCTCATTTGATCCTCTTAACAACCCTGGGAAGTAGATGTTGTTATTATCCTCATTTCACAGAGGAGGAAACTGAGGCAAACAGAAGTGAAGTAACTTGCCCAGGTCGCATAGCTAGTAAGCATTTGAGACTGGATTTGAACTCAAATCTTCCTGACTCTACTCCAAGAGCTCTACCTACTGCACCATCTAACTGCCTCTGATTGCACACTCCAAAGTCCATGTGGAGATTGTATCAGCTGAACATGTTGACTATGCACATGATTGGCTCCATCGGTTGGTGTTGACCACACCAGTTACATATACACATAAATGTGTACATATTATATGTATATACATGTATGTATATTTATATATGTGTACACACACGTATACATAGATGGGTATATGTATATGTATAGTATATATGTATATGTATAATATATGTTGTTGTTCAGTTGTTTTTCAGTTATGTCTGACTTTTCATGATCCCATTTGGGATTTTCTTGGCAAAGATACTGAAGTAATTTACCATTTGCTTCTCTGGTTCATTTTACAAATGAGGAAACTGAGGCAAGCAGGATTAAATGACTTGCTGAGGGACACACAGCTAGTAAGTGTCTCAGACCAGATTTGAACTCAGGAAAATGAGTCTTCTTGATCCTAAACCCAGTGGTCTATCCACTGCACCACTTAGCTGTCATGTGTTTCTTTCTATCTATCTATCTATCTATCTATCTATCTATCTATCTATCTATCT
>NW_020954737.1:12341833-12389478 GCF_900497805.2 Vombatus ursinus | reverse complement strand
TCTATCTATCTATCTATCTATCTATCTATCTATCTATCTATCTATCTATCTATCTATCTATCTATCTACCTACCTACCTACCTACCTACCTACCTACCCATCTACCTATCTACCATCTATCTATCAATTTATCTATCCTTATATTTAAAAGAGGGTGGGGAACAGAAAGTGCTAGCGTGTCTGGAGTACTAGGCTTGGGGTCAGGAAGATGTGCTCACAACTGTCTTCTGACATTTGATGGCTATATAATTCTGCTCAAGTCACTTAAACTCTTTGAAGTTCATACTCTTAGAAGTTCTGAATTGGGGGAGGATGTTCCAATACCTGAAAAAATAACAAATTTCATGCATATATATGATCAGTGTGTTATCTTTCAGATAAAATATATTTGAATATATTTAGTGATACATTTAAAACATTAATATTAAGCAAGCCAACAGCATGCTTTTTTATAATAGACGGAAGCTTAACCATATGTTGATGTTAGTGGCTGCCATGGTGGCTGTAGCCATTTAATTTTCAGGTGAATGAGACCTTTATATCACTTTTTAGAGGCTCACCTAGGTGCCCTGTAGAAGATAGTATAAAGCAGTTCTCAGCATTAACCTTTTTTGTGTCATAAATTCTTAATTTGGTAAAACCTATGAATCCCTTCTCAGAATAGTGATTTTTTAAAAAATTCACAATTGAAGGAAATGCCAAGTTTCAATATGAGTTAAGTGAAAATAAAGATGCAATTTTTTCCCATCCAAGTTCATGAACACCCTGAAGTCTATCCATGAACCATTTTCTATGGACCCTAGGTTAAGGACCTAGAGATAAAGGAATATAAGGGAAAAGTCTAATATCAGAACATTGTAAGACATGGAAATGAAGAAAGATGAGGTAGTAAGGGAGGGTGGGTAATGGCAATGACATGCAAAATACTTAACTTGGTTTTCTCAAGATATCCATATTCAGAGATTTGCATGGATTATATCTATAACTATGTCTATGTCTATATCTAGTAGTTTGAATTTGGGCTAATGTCCAAATTAGACAACTACTATGTAATACTGGATATGTCTACCTTTAGAGTTTTAAAAGTTTTCCCTAAAAGAAGTTCAACTTAAATGCTGAATATAACTGAGAAGCTTTTTAATAACAAATGATGATTTTCTATGGATTGCTTCTAGTTATGTTATGGTCTTTTTTTTATGGTATGGCAACCACAGTTCTACACATGGATACTATAAGGGTAAAATTGTGCTACCTGTTTTGTTTCAACTATCCTTTATAATGATACCTAGGGTTTTATTGGTCTTTTTGGCTGAAAATGTATATTAGGTAGGATTGTGGAGCTGATACCTGTCTTTTAAGGTTCTGC
This sequence comes from Vombatus ursinus, assembly GCF_900497805.2. NCBI lineage: Eukaryota > Metazoa > Chordata > Mammalia > Diprotodontia > Vombatidae > Vombatus > Vombatus ursinus. Next base: position 12,388,112 of record NW_020954737.1, on the reverse strand, counting down.
TTTTATGTACTAGAGGGGGGAGAAAGAAGAAGGCACCTGCCATTTAAAGAGCAAGTACTCATTTGATAGAGCAAAGGCTGTCTTAAGTTATGTATGATTGGAATAATAGAAGGAAATGCTAAATTTCAGTTTGGGTTAGGGTTAATTGAACTGAAGATTAATATCTGTATTGACATACAAACATTATAAGGATGTAGAATTATAGGGACACACTAAATATATCATTATATAGTGTGACATCTAGATATATTTCTATATAAAACAATGTAGTGGAAATGATCTAGATCATTTGTGATACAAGATAGATGGAGTTAAAGATGGAATGGATATAAGATAATGCTTTGAAGAAATCAAGATGATAAATTTCCTTCTGATTTTATTATTAGACTTTTGTTAAATGTCAAGATTAGCTAGATAATTTCAACATTAATGAATATTTTATCTTTATTAAAGTATAACCACACACATAAATCATTGATGGGCCCAAGGAGGTTAGGGTGCTTGTCCTCTTCCTTTCTGTTACGGGGCCCCCCTAAGGGGCCGTGTACCCATAAATTAAGTTCTTGGGGAGCCTTTGCTCCTAGAGAGAGCTCACTCTTTAAACCCCATCTCAAGCCCCTCTAGAAAATTTCTTAAAACTTAAGTTTGGCTCATGTTTAGAATTTCTCCAAAAAGGGAGTAAAATAGTATTCAACATGCAATGTAAATTAAGTATAGAACAGCTATTTATTTTCCCACACAAAAAATGCCAAATGCTAAAGATTCACAAGTGTGCATTGACAAGACTTAATCAACCCCTAATTTATAGCTATTATACTCCTCTGTGAGACATATTTAATACATCAAAACATTAAGCATTTTGTGAGACTGCTGAATCAGCATATCTTGGCTTTGTGTTGTCCAAACAGTTTCATTCAGGTCCAAGTTTTTTGGCAAGGCAGGACAGGAGTTAGCTTCATCCCAATAGTCATGTTCTCTGGGAAGCGCTGTAGTAGTTTATAGGAGCTCCTCCCAAAGGGCATCAGGCTTCTATGGAGGACCCTGGAATTTTCATCCTTCCAAACTTATATGGTTGCCTTGAGAGCCAGAACTGTCCATGGCGTTCAATCTCCTGTGCTAAGGAGAGAAACACAAATCAGAAAAGGCAGTCATGGGCTTTGTTTTCTTTGCAGCACCTCTTCTTTGTATGTTTGATGGGGTGGGGGAAAGAATGCACTCTGACCTGGCTAACAAGTCCTGATGAAGTGAAAAATTTCTAATCAAATTGAAATGTACTTTGAAAAAAGGTCTAAATTATTTGCCTTTGTGACAAGCATTTTCAAGTCACTGTATTTTCAAGTCTGTTGTATTACTTTTGTAGAAGTTTCATGAGCACAAACTAATTCATTTATATCTTCCCATTCCCAGCCCGGAGCTTTGTACATAGCTGATGTTTAATAAATGTTTGTTGAAATAAGTTAAATTTTGTAGGTTTGAGCTCCCAGACTGGGCTGGCAGAGACCATTTTGTTTCCTCCCAGGTATTATACCAGCAATTAACTGGTACTTAAATTAAGTTACTTAAAGTAACTTTCTATTAGGGAGACAATGAATTCTGGCTTGGACCTGGCCTCAATTCCAAGCAACAGATTTTAGAATGATGGAACAAAGTTGGAAGGGACTTTATAGATCATCTAGACTAAGCCTGTCCTCTTTGAATCAGGAAACTGAATCTGCAAAAGGTGAAGCACCTTGTTCAAGATAATACTGATAGTTCCTGATAGCTTTAAGAAGCCTGCACTTTGGCTATCTCTCTTCTCTCCTCTCTCTTTCCCTTTTCTTTCCTCCTTCCCCACCTCCACACCCCACCTTCTGCACTGGAACCTTGGACTCTGTCCATAGCATGCTAATAAGTGAGTTTTTAATTTTTTTTTCCTGGAACCTAGCTTTTACATCATTTCCTGATCACTATTTGCAAACAATGCCAACACATATGTACCTCCCCCACCTTCTTTCCAGCTCTCCTTTATGTATTGTTTTCCTCTATTCCAAGGAAAGTTTTTTGGACGGGAGGAACTATCTTTCTTTTATTTGAATATTGAGTGCTTAGCACAGCTTTTGACACATAATAAATGTTTAACAAATGTGTTCTTTTCAAGGATCTGAGATTCACATCCAGATCCTTTGACTCCCAATCCAATACTTTTCTCATTATATCATGCTTCCCATAGGCTAATTAACAGAACTAGCAATTAGTATACTATTGTACTCAATACTTCTTTATATATTAAAAAACAGAGTGCTTTATTGCAATAGTGCAGAATAATTATTAAATAGAATTATCATTACATAGGATTATCATCACATTATATTTAAAAGCCTGATATATTTGTTAGAGCAAGATTTAAAGAAATACAAACTAAGTTGCAACTCTCTCACTACTCTTTATGGCCTGACTTCTGAAAAAGACTTTTTAAAGTCTTAGGATTTCTGAAAATCCCAGACTATATGATAACATAAAGAATAAATATAATTAGATGCCTCACCTTCTAATCTTCAACTATTATCAATCACCGAAAGAGATTGAACTTTATTTTTTCAAACTTGAATAGAATACAATCTTCTAATTCATCTTGAACTTTTCTTTAAGATCCATGACACTAAAGTGATGATGATTGATTGTATCATATGACTTGTCCTAGCCAGTTGTCAGGTTCCCACCTATAAGATAGTGCTCCTGTTAGTGGTAAACATCCTTGAAACTGGAAGATTTGTAAGGGTAGTTCTGTTTATTATCTGGAGTTTAGCACCTTCCCATTCTCCAAAGAGCAAAAGAATGCCTTAGGGCAGCTGCTAGTTGACAAGAATTTAAACTTATATGAATGAGCAAGTGGTAGATGAATTATATTTGAATATATAGCTGCTTCAATTTTTAGCAGTTACCAAGTATATTGACACTGAGCCTAGATTATGAGTACAGTATGATTTTTAGTAGGACAAGAGAAGACAATGAACTACATAGCCTTGTTGGCACAGGAGCTCTGCCTCTTTTTTGTTTCACTCTTACTTAGAGGCTTTGGTCGCTGGTTAAGGACAGGATTCTCTTCACATCTGTATACCTCAAATATGGGGTCCTTTTGAAAGGCCCTGATGATCTGTCTGTATGTGCTGGTAAGCATTTATTTCGTATTAGTGGAACCATGAAGAGATTAGTAATGAGTCTTGGCTTACAGATTCTTATCCATCTCAAAAAGGATGACCTAAGACTCTATCTTTACTCGAGAACAGGTGAAAGCAGAATAAAAGAAACCTCTAACAATCTTATTTTTTGGGTGAGGCAATCAGGATTAAGTGACTTGCCCAGGGTGACACAGCTAGTGAGTATTATGTGTCTGAGGCTGGATTTGAACTCAGGTCCTCTTGACTCCAAGGTTGGAGTTCTATCTACTGCACCACCTAGATGCCCCTTACTCTGATAATCTTGAAATTGAACTTTTATGGAGCTTGTCCATGAGATTCTTGAAGGTACTTCATCCCTTTTTTTTTTTTACCAAGATAATCTTATTTATGATTGCTTTTTGATATTCCTGGGACAAGTTCTACATCCTCTTCACTGTCCTCCCAATTAATACTGAGCATTCAGGATTCCTACTTCTTTTCTTTTCCCTAAGGATAAGGAAAAATAGAAGCATCTCATCCACATACTCTTTCTGTATTCCATCATATTCAAATGATTATCCTTTCTTTCAATCAAAAGGGCATAATTTTCTTTGTCTTTTTTTTACTTAGCTCTTTTCCTTTCAATCTTGTCCATACTGTCTGTATAGACATAACTGTCTTTAATTTTTATTAGCTCACATTTACATGTCATTTTAAGGTTTACAAAATGCTTTCCTCACAACGACACTGAGACAGGTAATGCAAGTACATTATACTCATTTTATGAGATAATAAAGGTTCTTGGAGTTTAAGTGACTCGTATGTGGTGATAGTTATTTAGTGAGAGCCCAGGTTCAAACCCAGGCCATCTGACTCCAAATCTTGTACTCTTTCACTATTGTGTTATAAGATCAATAATAGATGCAACCTTAACTAACATTTTCTAAACTCTTTCCTTTTGGGAATTGTGTGACAGGACAGATCCTGATAGTTATAAGTCATAATGCTATGAAGATAGTACTAACTTAAACCTGACATAATCCTAGAGATCCTGATGGGAGTGGACCGGGGAAGCAGGTGTAGGAACTATAGGGGAGTGGCTCTGTGGTGGTTCTACCAGCACTCTCAGCCATATCTATACTATTGCTACTTAAACCTATTATTGTTTCCCCATGTTTCATGGACTGTGGAAGCAGACCTTTGTCTTCCTAGACCAGTATAAGCTGGTCTTTAAGACCCATTATTCAACATCAATAGATCTAAAAAAGGTAGCCTTTATTTTGGGTAGATTGAGAAAGGTTATCTAAATTGGGCTGCTTCTTCGACTGAGGAAGGAAGTCTCTTTTATAGGTACTTGTCAGCACTTTGAGACACATTTCTTGGACATTTGGGAGAGACCCCATTGTAAGTTATATGTAGCTGCAGCCATGTTGGAACTCTGATAAAGAGGATTTTCATTGTCAACCTTCATCAGTCAGTCAGTCAATGCTAGGCACAGGGAATCAAAGGAAGGCAAAAGGTGGTCCTGCCCTCAAGGAGAGCATAATTTAGCACGTGTGTGTGTGTGTGTGTGTGTGTGTGTGTGTGTGTGAGACAATGTGTAAAAACTATGTACAAACAAATTGTATGCGGGAGAAATAGGAAATAATCAATGGCAGTAAGGCACTAGAATTGAGAGGGGTTGAGAAAGGCTTCCTGTGGAAGGCAGGATTTTAGCCAGGACTTGCAGGGAAGTGAGGAAGCGAAGAGGAGAAGGGAGAGCATTCCAGGTATGGGGAACAGCCAGTGAAAATTCAAAGTCATGGATAATCACTATCAACTAAAAGCCTGGTCTAGATGGTGGAGATATTTCTAAGAGGGCCTAAATCATAACTTAAAAAACAACTTAGTATATAGATTTAGCAGCCTCTGTTGATAAGACTGAACCTGGAAGAACAGCAAGACAGGCTAACAACAGGAATAACTACTGTACTAAATCCCTGACACAGCAAAAGAGCCCTCTGGAGCCAACAGAGATGGGGATCCATGGGAGACTGCATTCCTTTAAAGGAGTGGTAGTGCTAGGATCAGGATGGTTCTGAGTACCATAGTTGTGAGTACCCCTAATCATCTAGCTTGGCTGTGCTAGTGGCTCTGGCATAGGAAGCAGAGAAGAGAGTCCTAGGGAAGGAGAAGGGGTATAAAAGGAAGGGTATAAGCATTTATGAAGTGCCTACTACGTCAGAGGTACCAAGCCAGATACTTTACAAATATTGTCAGATCCTCGGAACTTAGAAAGCAGGAAGCTAGCTGGAAGTCAGAGGCTTGCCAGTAACAGTACTTCTAGTCCAGACCCTGATTACCTGGTCTGGTGGTATAGTCAGTAAACAACTACAGAGAGGAGGACTTTAAGAGGCAAAGGATGACCTTGGGCAAGTCACTTAATCCCATCGCCTAGCAAAAGACAAAAGCAAAAAACAAAAAAACAAAAAAAAAAAGAAAAGAAAAAGAGGAAAGGGAAAGATCACTAAAGGCATGGCAAAAGTATCTTCACTGCTCATGTTTGAATAATGTTTGCCTTTGGCCAAGAACCAGAGAAGAAGCCTCCATTGATTCCAGGACTTTGAAGATTTATATTGCCTATAACTTAGCAGTGAGATTGGGGAGGGTGGTCATGTAGTTTTGGGGGTGGTTGACATGGCCTAGCCAGTAATACTGTTTATGTTAAGTTATAGTGATTCAAGAAACACAACCCCTATCTCAACAGGGGAGTAGATGGACCCATTTTCCCTGAACCAGGTTCCTAGAAAGAGGTTTCAATACCTAGCAAAATTCCATTGTAGAAGATACAGTCTTGAGTCAGGGTAAACTGGAGAGAGGGACTACCTAATATTTCTTTACTACAAATCAGTCAGTCCAGGGAATCTTGCTCATAAGGCTGAGGAGAAGCTCCCAGTCGACGAGAATTTAAATGTGAACCTCTGTCCTATGTGAAAGAGAAATGAGAAATGAACCAAGTACACCCATTTTGTCAGAACTCTGAAATTCGAAAAACAACACAGGAAATAATTCAAGTTGCCTTCAGCACAAATGAGCCCTTCAATGGAGGGGCAAGAGGGAAAATAGTTCAAAAGAAAAAGCAGAGAGCTAAATAAGGACTTACTGATGCAGACCATAAATGGCTTTATTAAAATACAATTTGGGAGAAGTCAGTGGACTCACATTCACATTAATCTAGCATAGCAAGTAAAGGCAGATATTTCAATTCTTATTAGTTTCTCACCAGGAATATAAGGTAAGGCAGGGTTACTGTCCTGAGGGAAGGGGAGGGATGTGGGGAGGACAGGCTTCAGGAGTGAGGAGTGAATTCTACAGTCAGGAAGGCATGGCAATTGACCCATGGGGCAGAAAGGCAGTGGACATATGGTACCAGCCACAATGAAAGCCTCTCTGCCAATTAATTAGCATCTTTAGGTGTTACTAGGTGACCAGCTTTGTGCTAGATGCTGGAGATACAAAAATAGAAGTGAGACAGTCATTGTCCTGTAGGAGATTACATTCATAACAATATGAATTAGCTCAGAAAAAAGAAAGCACCTTAGATTTCTGACATAGTGTTTCCTAAGATGACCTTTATTGCTGTAGAACTGTGTTGACAAGTGGGAGGACCAGAGAATCAAAGAAAGCTTCTTTGTGGTCGAGCGGCTCAGCTCTGGGGAGTCTGCTTGCCTGATTGGCTTGCCCCGGTGTCTGTGTTTGTGTTCCTCTCTGTTATCCATCCTTGGGGAGCATCTCCTCTTGTACTGTAAATTTCAAGAGTATTAAGGCAAAGCAATATACCAGAGGGGTGGGCAATGATGATGCTGAATCACAAGGTCAAGGATGACAATATCCTTGAAACACTTTTTGAGCCCTTCCCTGCTCCTACAGGAACATCAATGGTAGAAATTAGGGAACTCTATAGCAATAACAGAGCCCTGACAGTGACTCTCTGTAGTCCCAGAGGACACCCAATTTTCCCTCTTTATGAACCACCCCTCTCTCACTTTGACCTCATTTCCCACCAAGATCAGTTGAGATAGGACAAAAGTTATAGCTTGTGTCAATCTTATATTTAGAAAAGATGTACTCATTAAATATTAAATTTTGCCAGCTAGGTGGCACAGTGGTTAGAGAGCTGGGCCTGGAGTCAGGAAGATCTGAGTTCAAATCTAGCCTTAGATACTCACTAACTGGGGACAATGATAGTGGGTAAGTCATTTGACCTCTTTTTACCTCAGTTTCCTCATCTGTAAAATGGGGATAATAATAGGACCTCCCAGTGTTGCTGTGAGGATAAATGAGATAATAATAATTGTAAGTGCCTGGAAGATAATAAGCACTATATAAATGTTAGTTATTATTAAATGCTGTAGCTTCTTTACATATTTTTATTGTTTGGATTCTGAGGGATTGCTTTATTAATTAATCAATCAATATACTGATGTATCTATATATTCCTTCATTCATCTGTTTATCTGTTCATCTCTCTCTCTCTCTTTCTGTCGCACACACACACACATGCACACACACAAACACACACACACACACACACACATACACACACACACCTGAGTTTCCTTATCTCATCCAGGTTGGAAGTCCAGGGACCACTCATAGCCAATCTCACTCTGGTTAGCTTGGGAACTTTGACCTGTTTCTGACCCAGGCTCATTCACTCTTCTTTAGGCAACCTACTCATGAAGGCTCACTCTATTAATGTCAAGTTTAGGGCTGGCACCTGATCATCATAGCCCACTGCAACTCAGAACTCTTTAACTCAAGAGATCTGTCAACTTCAGCCTCCCTGGTGGCAGGGATGACAGGTGTGTACCACTACACTTGGCAGATTGTATTACTTTAAAGAGGTTTGAAGTGGCTAAAATCTCATATCATATCAGAACTTAACCACTTAAAACACTTTTTGAGGAGATATAAAATGATTTCATAGTGTCTATGATAAGCAAACAATTAGAAGGAACTTGTAAGAAATCAGGTTTTGATATTTGGGGGTTTAGTAAATAAGAAAAACAGCAGGGTTTGGTTTCTCTTGGGCAGAATGTGTTTTTGTCCTGTTTAAGTCAGAGCCAACAATCTTTCTGATTTTGAGGGGCTGATACAAAGCTGTCACTTCATAACTTTTGTTTTATAGTCTTTGCGCTTAAGAGAATGATTTTTGTTGTTTAGCTGCTTTCCCTGCATTTTAGATATGCTGCCACAAGGTAATATGAAGGGGTTTCCTTCTAGCTGCAAGGTAGATGTCCCTGAGATTCAGGATGATGAGTCTTTCTGTTCAAGAGCATTTCCTAGAATTAGAACCATAATTTTAAAAAAAACTCTTTGTGTAAAAGTAAATCCATTTGAAAATATGGTTAAAGGAGACTGAGAAAATGATAATAACTCTGACCGCTAAGTCTACTTTTCTATTTTGACAAAATTGCCATGAGAGACATCTACATGTACATTGAAGTATCCCTGGAAGATACCTGAGAAAGGAACAGGTAGGGTCTTGCAAATAATAGTGTAGAGCAGATGACATCTGAATAGTCACACAGTTGACTGAAAGATGTGGAGAATATAAAATTATTCTGTGCTTACTCTTTGTCAACTATAAAAAATTCAATAAAGGAAAATGTTACCTTAAAGGCTCTCCTCAATAAGAGGCTCTCATTCAGACGTCAAAATTAGACAAGATTCTTTGAAAGATGTCATGAGAGACACATTACCTGATCATTAATATCAAGAGAAACACCAAACAAGTAGCTTGCCGAAAGTGTTGGTTACTGTCATGGGATATTTGCAATACAGATTCAGAATGGAGGAAGAACTCCCTATGATGGTGGTGTACTTCAGATGTGCCTATTGAGCATGACAGCACCATGATACAAAACACTGCAGAGCTCACTAAATGAGATTCATAACTCAAAAAATTTTGGCCTATCTACCCATATAGGAAAAAAAACCTAAGGGAATGAACAATATCTGTTGTTCAGACTATGATTTGCGGTTGGATGGATACTCAATAAAACTGGTCCGTTAGTACATACATCTTGGACAGACGCTTCAGATTGACAATGAGCAATGGTAATGGGAGTTTTCTTATGGGATGTTCCCTATACCAATGATCATATGTCTAGTAAAAAAAATTCTAGTACCATATGTCTCTAAGTCATGGAATTATCATAATCTCCTGAGAATTAAGGTCAAGTCAGATCCAACACTTACAAACCACAAATTGCACAGAAGAAGTAGCAATAAGGATGTCATTAGAGATGTATGATTGGAAAAGGTGAATTGATAATGAGTCTGAGAGTGAGGTACTGTCCCTCTGGACAGTGTACATATTACATTGGGATCAATGTATTGTCAAGAGAACTAAAGCCAAATTATCAGCATGCTGGGGAACATCACCTGTGAAAGATTTACAGGAGGACATTGACAGGCATCACACAGAATAATAGGGAAAGGATGAGCTGTTATCTGAATTGTTGGAAGAATCACACTGAGGGAGTATCAAAGTATTTAAACAGCTAAAATATAAGCAAACTTCTAACAAATACCAAAGCAAATTCTTTGGAGAAAACAAACCAATAATTACTTCCCAAGATACAAATGAGTACTTTTAATCAAGAATCCTAAATTGTTTCAGAAAGATAGGTACTGGTTTAAGAGATGCCAAAGTGGAGCTATCGCAGAGGTACATTGGTAAATGTTTAACAACCAGCTCTCCAGGAAAAATGTTTGAATGACACATAATCTGCATTATTAAAATTTTCTCCATCACTTTCTTAAGTTTAGACAATAAAAACCCAATAAATCCATCCATGTTTTGTAGCATTTGCTGATTCCCAACATGTAAATGCTCACATTGAAGATTTTAACAATCAGTTCTTGAGAATCAGTTCAAACTGGTGTCAGCATATCCCATAAGTAAATTCAAGTCAGTAAGCATTTATTAAGCATTTACTCTATGCTAAGCACTGGGGATACAAATAGGAGCAAAAAGAAAAAGAGGTTCTATTGTAAGGAATTCTTAAAAGGAGAGCAGTTGTGAATTGATAAGGTCAAGGAACAGATTTAAGACATAAAGTTCAGATCAGGTTCTAGCATGGAGTAAACAAGAACAATGAATTTAGAATACAATAATATCAGAAGCAATTGGAAGTGGCAAATTTCCTGCAGACCCCAGGAATATTTTGATTACCATCAGCAGACATCCTATGATTTCTAATGTGGTAAGCTCAGCATTATTCCCTTCTGAATGTTTTCTTTTTTATCAACATCTTTTCTACCTTGTGGAGCTAGCTTCTGATGCCCAGTCAGAATCAGATAGGCCTAAACTGGACCCAAGATTTGTTGGGTGTGGGTCTGGCCTGTGTAGAGATTGTGCAAGTGGACAGCCCTGGGTAGCCCTGTAGTAAGTATTAGGGGCTCAGTAATGGGACATCGAGGCTTTTGGTCAGGAATCCAGCATCTAGGTGGGAGAGTATACAGTTACTGGGAACTAGGGTATAAGGCAGAAATTTATTTATATGTCTCTCAAGGCAGAAAATCCAGGTTCTAGGGAACTGGGCAGGACTAGCAACAAAAATAACTCAATATTCAGCTAGGGAGCTAGGCCTTACTTCTCTGCTATTACAATCATGAAGGCATGGCAGAAAGGTAGCAGCTGTCACCAGATTTTCTAATGACAGTATCAGCCACTCTGCTACTCCAAAGTTGTTTGTTGTTTCAAGCTTATACAAGCAGAAATAACTCAGGCTTCTGAATCAGTGTTTCCTAAAATGGCCTTTATACTACAAAGACACAGAGGTGGCTGTGTTGACAGGAGGGAGGATAAGAGAACCAGATGTTATTTCTCTGTGTCAGAGCTGTAAGGTGTCTGATAACCTGGGTGACTATGAATCTGTATGTTAGAGTGTGCTTCCCTTTTCAAATCCAATCTGTTGCCAAGTCCTCTTTTCACAACATCTTGGGTATTTAGTCAGTCAATAAACTTGTATTAGACACCTACTATGTGTCAGACACTATGCTAAATGCTGGGGATACGAAGAAAGGCAAAAGATAGTCCCTGCCCTCAAGGAGCTCACTGTTTAATGGGGAGACAACATGCAAACAATCATGTACAAACATGCTATATAGAGGATAAACGGGAGCTAATTAACAGAGGGTTTGGGAAAAGCTTAATTGAGTTTTAAAGGAGCCAGGGAAGCCAGGAAACTGAAATGAGGAGGGATAACATTCCAGGCACGGGGGACAGCCTGGGAGTTGAGGGATGGAGTGTCTTGTTCAAGGAATAGCAAAGAAGCCAGTGTTACTGTATCACAGATTACATGAGGGCGGTGGGGGGAGGATAAAGTGTAAGAAGATTGGAAGGGTAGTCCTCTTTCCATTCCCACGGCCGTCATCTTTGTTTAATCTGTTATTGCTGTGAACCTGGACTATTGTAATTGCTTCCTAATTGCTAGCTCTATCTCTAGTCTCTTCTCTTTCCAATCTATTTCCCATACAACTTGCAAAATTTTTTTCCTAGGGTGCTCATCTGACCTTGTCACTCCTTTTTTTGAGATTTTCAGTGGTTCTCTATTGCCTTTATGACAAAGCACAAACTCCTTAGCTTATCATTCAAATCTTTCCAATTTATCTCCAAAATACCTGTCTAGCCTTATTTCATATTGCTTACTTCAGTCAAACTGGATTACCAGCTCTTTTGTGAAATCAATACAAGATATTACCCGTGTCTGGACCTCACTCCTTTATTTTCGCTTTTCCGAATCCCCATCTTCCTTGAAGGCTCAATTCAGGTGCATCTCCTTCATGAAACTTCTCCTGATCCTACTTCTAGTGCTCTCTCTTTTCCCAAATTATGTTGTATCATATTTATCTGTGTACAGGATATACAGACCCCAACCAGTGTAGAATACACTTGATAGCTGGGACTTATTTTTGATTAATTTTTATACCTCTAGCACTTAGTCTTACACATTTATGCTTAATAAATGTTTGTTAAATTGAATTGAATCCAGTCTAGAGAATCTAGGCATTTCCAATTTATGGATATTTCATATACCAATCTATATCACAACTCCTACACAACTTAAAAGACCATTTTCTTGAGTTGCTGTGCTGGTCATCAGATGAGAAGCAAATAGCCTGTCACTGGCCCCATGCTGAAAATCTTACTATTTAAATTTTTTTTTAGCATGGTAGGAATTTCCAGAGTTTGTCTTTTACTGGCATAACTTTCAAGAATTCAAGGTCACATGGGCAATATAATGGAGTAACAAGTTGTCTTTTATCACTTTTATCACTTTCAAAATAGCAATATATGTACCAAAGTCAAAGAAAATCAAACAAAAACAAAAAGTAAAACAAAAGTCATCACAAGGAAAATTGCCTCAAAGAAAAAGGAAAAAGATTAACTGATTAAATGACTGAGCCAAATAAAAAAACTAAACAAAATACAACAATAAATATTATGGTGTAAAAAGAAACAAAAGGGTATAGACCAGAAGGGGAAAAAAGCCCCAGTTGTGAAAACAGATCTATTGCAGCTCTTCAGAGTAGCTAATATGCTCAATAAGAAAAATTAAGGATGATCTAGCATTTACAAAAAAGAAGCTAAAATCAATGAAGAATGAGCAACAACAGATAAAGAAAAGATGATAGCCTGGAAGTTCTTAACAAAAAATGTTAGAATATATGAAGAATAGAATGATATTGATTGGAGGAAAAAAACAGATGGCAAAACAATTAACTAAACAAATCAATGAACAACACAGCTAGAAGATTTGAGAGCGCTATAAATTAAAGTAACATAATTAGAGGACAGAGTGAAGACTGACAAACTGAGAACTATTGGTTTCTAAGACAAATAGGAAAAAGAAGAGCCTGAATACCATCTTTCAGGAGACTATAGGGGAATATTTCTTGGAGGCATAGAAAATGGATTGAAGATTGAGAAACTACTTATAAAATATACAGGACTCCAACAGAGAAGAACCCAAATTCAACTCATTCAGAAATATAGTTGCCAAATTCTGGCATTTCAGTAACAAAGAATTTTTTTTTTTTTAGCAGCTAGCTATAAAGAAGCAAATGACATATCAAAAAGTACCAATTCAAATTGTACAAGATTTCTCTTTTTAAACAAGAAATAATATTGTAGATTTAGAGTTGCTAGGGATTGTAGAAACCATCTAGTCAAACTCTTTTGATTTACAGATGAGGATACCGAGGGCCAGAGAAATTAAGTGACTTGCCCAAGGTAATATGGCAAATGACAGAGGAAGGATTGAATGTGATATATCAGGAAAGCAAGAGAAATTTGCCTGCAGCCCTTAATTACCTAGAAAGCAAAACTGGGAATATCTTTTCAGGAGAAAAGATGATTTTTTTTCTTTTTTAAATTTATTTTTAGTTTTAAACATTCACTTTTATAAAATTTTGAGTTCCATTTTTTTCCTCCTCCTTCCCTTCCCCCTCTCCCAAAGACAGCATACAAGCTGATATGGGCTATACGTGTACAATCATATTAAACATATTTCCACATTAGTTATGTTGTGAAAGAAGAATCAAAACAAAAGCAAATAACCACAAGAAAGAAAAAACAAGGAAAAAAGAGAAATAGTATGCTTCAATCTGTATTCAGATTCCATAATTCTTCTTCTGGATATGGATAGCATAGAAAAGATGATTTTTACAAATTAGCTAGATATATTATAGCTGTAAACCAATTTGTCAGAACCTCTCTCCTAACAAATGCATACGTTTTTGATGTGGGGACTCCCAGTGATTTAATAACTTCTTTGGATTGTTAATTTTATCCCCACCTCTACTCAAATAACTCTGGAAGCTTCTGAAGTTAGCTCATTTCTAGAATATTAAATTCACTGCCTGCTAGCAAACTGAAGTTACCAATAAGTTAAGAAACATGTCAATATTTAGTACATAAATGAGCAGTAATAGCAATATGAAGTCATCATAGCCTGAATTTGGTGAGTATTGTTTAATTTTCATTCCCTCAAGACAGAATAATCTGGGTCTTAATGTCCTTCAAAGACTCACAACTCTAGAAGGGGAAGGCTTGGCTAAATATTTCTGAAGATAGGAGAAATGCAATGGAAACTTTGGCAAAAGAGGTATCTGTATCTTTCCTTGGATCCCTGTTGGCCTCTGTACTGTACCAGAGCCAAGAAGGATGACTTCTTTCCTTTTTGTGATCACTTCTTTGTAAGCCTAACAGTGAAGCTCTTGCTCTTAGGTTCCTGGTTTTCACCATTCTCTCTCTTTCTTCAAAAGGAGAATTCCTCCTTCCTAGCAATTTCTTTTCTTTTTTTTTCCCTCAGGCAATTGGGGTTAAGTGACTTGCCCAGGGTCACACAACTAGTAAGTGTCAAAAGTGTCTGAGGCTGGATTTGAACTCAGGTCCTCCTAATTCCAGGGCTGGAGCTCTATCCACTGTGCTACCTAGCTACCCCCTTCCTACTAATTTCTCTGTCCTTCAGTGTCTCTCCTAATTAATACCAGCTCCTGTTTTGCATGGCTTCCTGGGAAAGTGAATTCTTGTTTTCCTTCAATCAGTACCCTTGCCTTGAGTTCCAGGCATCATGGGAAACGTCATTTTATTCTACCATTAGTATTACAAGTACCACTCCAAATACTCCTTGCATTCCCTCCCCTACCCCTTTGTGAAGGGAGAGGAAAAATGTGATAGAATAGTCAAAGTTCCCTATCCATTTTGCTAAATACATAGCTCTGCTTTTTATGAAATGATCTGTCTGTCAAATGTCTTTTCATTTTAGAATGATCTATAATGGTAAATGTGTTGTAAAGCAGCTGGTCAATAGGGATGCCAAGTTTTGTCTTTGTTCTTATAAGGGAGCTGTTTTACTCTAAGTATAAAAAGAAGAATCTCTACAGGCTATGTGAGTTTCTCTGAAACACAGGTTAGATTAGCATATAATGGTAGTTTGTGCTCTACCTGATAGGTAGTTGGACAATGTATTCCCAAAGCAGGAGTGGGCCTTGAAGAGTGACAAAACTCAAGAAAGATAACACCCAAGTCAAACAGTCCCTGAGGCCTATAGTCATCACCTCCCCTCTTGCTTCTTGCTGCTTAAATTCAGATAAATACAATAAATGTGTTTATATGATCTGCCATCTAGATTCTTTGTCAGGGAAAGTTTAGAACCCATGTAGTCCAAAAGGTAGGGCTGTCTTTGAACTCATCTGCTACAACATAGACATTCTTTAGGGGGAGACTAGGCTTAATTCAGATTTTGACATGCAAATTGACCATGACATAGAACTCTGAGTAATGAATGTTACTCAAATAATTTATAGTTCATAAGGAGCAGAAAAAATTGTCTGCGTTTGAGATTCCAACTTATAAGAGGAAAATTTTGGAATCAATACCTAGGAATTCACTCACAAAAATTCAGTATAAGGGAATTACAAGGAGACAAGTGATCTTGAAGAGGAACTGAGGTCTAGAGAAGTTAAAAGACTTGCCCAAGCTTCCAAAAATAGTAAGTGGAAGAACCAGAATTTGAACTCATGACCTCTGTTTCCAAATCTATCATGCTTTCCACTATACTAGGTTCATTGATTCCAAACGAATCAATGTTCTGAATATTTAAGAATCTTAACAAAAAACAATTAAAGGATGGAAGGCTGTATCTTTCATAACTATGGATGAGATGAAACATTCTTAACTATTTTTGATGGATAAAAATAAAAGACAATATTGATAATTTTGAATATAAAAAGATAAGTATTTTTTCATAAATAAAAACAATGCCCCAGAATAAGAAGGAAAGATATAGACTGGGAAAATATTTTCATCAAATATCTCTGGTAAAAGTCTGATAGCCAAAATCTTTAGGGAATTGACATTAGTTTAAAAGAATGAATCATTCTCTTAATAGACATTTTTTTAAAAAAAAAGGATATTCACAGACCATTTTTGAAAGACAAAACAAATCATTAACAATCATTTGAAAGCTATTCAATATCATTAATAATCAGTGAAATAAAACATAAAGCAGCTCTTAGATATTACCTTAAATCCATCAAACTGGAAAAGATAGTAAAAAATGACAAAATTCACCTTTGGCAGGAATGTGGGAAAAAACATATTAGTTTATTACTGGTGAAGCTGTGTATTGATTTAACCATTGCAGAAACAACATGAAGTCATGTGATAAAAATGATTAAAAATGTTCATACTTTTTGATCCAGCAATACTACTTTTGGTTTATACTCAAAGGTGGTTTGTAACAGGAGGAAAGGACCTATCTATCTCAAATTATAGCAGCATTTTTTTTTAAGTAGGAAAAAAAAACAAATCATGAACCCAATAATTAAGGAAATTGCTTAAATGAATTGTGGTACATGTTTATGATGGAATATTTTTTGTGTTGTAAGGAGTAATGAATACAAGGACACAAAAAACAACTTAAAATGAGAAAAAGCAAAAATCAAAAGATATTATGAATACTGATTTCAATTATGTAGCAAAATGCATGAAAAAAAAAACAATGTGCAGTATTGGTGCTTTCTTATTAATGTATGTGGGCCTTTCTTTTACTATTCAATAAATATCAGAAAGGTAATGGCTGTACGAAAACCTATGATTGTTTTTTATGTTGTTTTGCTTAAGGGTTTGGGAGATTATACTTGTTTATTCTATGATTTTTTTTGTCGGGGGAGAGGGAATAGACATTAAACAAAGAATGAAACAGAAGAGAAATGCATTTATTAAGTATTTACTATGAGCCAAGGTTACCGTTAAGCTTTTGGGGTACAAATAGAAACTCACCATAGTCCCTGCTATTAAGTAGTTCACATTGTTATTAGAGAATACAACACAGAGGTTACAGAGCAATGGAAAGGCCTGTGGATCCTCAGGTTATAGCTGTAGGGCCTAGGAGTCCTCCTTAGCAATGGCAAATCACATGGCAACACTGTCGTCCCTCACCTTTGCTGGGGTTAAGGGCGCAGGGCCCCCGTGAACGTGAAAAACAGCGAATAACTCTAGGCCCCACCCCAAAACTTTATTTTTAATAATTCTGATTATATTTATTTAACACCCAAAACAAGTAAAACATCACAATTCACCCATAAAAAGTTTCAGTTTCTGCAAGAGAGAGATTAGTGTCTTGCACATTACGCAGAGTCTTCGCAGCCCGGGCACAGCAAGCACTTCACAGATTTCTTTTCCCTATGAAAAGATACAACGAAAAGCAGTGATCAATGCGGAGAAAATCATGTGACTGAGTGGAAAGACAAAGACGTTGGTTTGTTCCTAAAGACAGTGCATCCTGTAGCTCTTCAGCTCGCTGAAACTTTTAACAAGATTTAACTGTTTATAATAAATGTATGTATGTATACTTATGATAGTAAATTATAAAATAGATTAATAATATATAGTGTTTATGCATTTGTGACTTACTAAGCTAGAAAAATTTTTTTCTTTACATAAGCTCATCATCTGTGATTTTCTGTAGTATGTGACAAATCTCCAAAAATTTTCATTTAATTTTTGATGGTCAACCTGTTGAATAACCAAAAACGCAAATACGAAACTTTTGAATATTGAGGGACAACTGTACTTGGTTGCCTGAAAGAAATAAAGGTTGGGCAGATGATAAGGTCTATTGGGCCTTAGGGAACAGCAGCAAGGCAGATAGCAATGCCCAAGGTCCATCATCTTGCTGAAAAGATTGTTGTGATTCCTTGCTCTATTCAAGCAACGTAAGTGGTCATGTCCTTCTTACACCACTATTGGGAAAGGGGTAGTGGGCTGGAGGATTACGGATCAGGAGCTGGGTGATTTCCTTCAGACGTGGGGATTGGAAAGAGGGGATCAATTTTTTCCTTTCCCCTTCCCTCCTCTCCCCTCCCCACCCCTCCTCTCCTCTCCTCTCTTCTCCTCTCCTCTCCTTCTGCCAATGTGGGAGATTTTTTTTTTTTGCATGACTTTACATGTTTGTAATGGGTTTTGTTTTTCTTCACTTCTCAATAGGTGGGGGAAGGAGAGAATTTGGAATAGAAAATAAAATTGAATTGAAAAAGTGTTAAGACACAATATTAATCTGTATGTAAAATGAAGGCACCGATAGAGATAGAAAGGAGTGAATTATTTATAGTAGCAAGACAGGGTGACATTTTGACTGACATAGAGGTTTGTTCTTTCACACACTGTAGTTTGGCATTTTATTTGGCACAAATGTTTCATGAATACTTGACCTTATTTGATGTGCTGTAGTACATTGATGTACTACGGTGTAATTGTACAGATGTACAGTACAGTGTAATTGATGTCACAACAGGCCTTAACCTCCACAATAATGAATTGTACATTTTGTCTATCGGTTAGAGTTGAATGACTTCCATAAGGTTGTCTAGACAAACTTACATGATATTAACCTCAACTACACATTCTCCTTTTCTATAAATACAGAAAAGGGTGTTTAGGCCATTGTGAAAAATTCCTTATTGTTTGCTAGTATATCCAGTGTTCCTGCTGTTACTATTTCATGTCTCTAGTGACTGTACGGATTCCTTAGAAATTTTGTGGGGAAAAAAGGTACTCCCATAACTGGAAAGTGTATCATACTAAGCATATGATAAATGGGAAAGTATATCACACTAAATGCATGATATCATACTATTCTCCTTCACATTAGAACATTCAACATTTTCCAGCTTTGTCCTGCCTTTCTTGTCTTCATCCTTTAGAGGTCCTGCCTCCCATATTTAGAACAGTTCCCCCTCATGTCTCTGACTGTTGAAACCCTTTCTTTGAGGCCCAGCTCAGATACTTCATGAAACTTTTATTGACTTTCCCCTCCCCTAATTAAAAGTCATTTCTCCTACTACTTTCTTTAGACTTGTCACATGCATTTATCAATTTATAACTTGGATTATGGTGTAGTTATTTGGGTATTTGTCTCATACTATCTATATTAGATTGTAAATTCCTTGAAGGCAGGCACACCATCTTTCATTTTTGTATCCTTTTTGTCTACATCAGGACATGACACATAGCATTTAATAATAATAGCTAGCTTTTATGTGATGCTTTATAATTTGCAATGTGCTTTACAAATATTATCTCGTTTCATCCTCATAGCAATCCTTGGAGGTAGGTGCTATTATTATCTTCATTTTGTGGATGAGGAAACTGAGGCAGACAGAGCTAGCTAGTAAGTGTCTGAGGTTGGATTTGGATTCAGGACTTCTTGATTCCAGGTCCATCTCTCTATCCACTGTGCCACCTCAATTGAGTTATTTTGTTGAACAGAAAATTGAAATGAAAGACTTACAGACATGCATAAGAGGGGATCAATTTTTCCCCCTTCCCTCCCTCCTTTCCCCTCCCCTCCTCTCCTCTCCTCTCCTCTCCTCTCTTCTCCTCTCCTCTCCTCTCCTCTCCTCTCCTCTCCTCTCTATAGCGATTTCTGGCCTTTGATCCCTAATGCAAAGCTAAAAAAATCATGAATTTCACGAAACTTTGACAGTTCTAGAGTCCTGGCTAAGACCAAGCTTGCAAATGCATTCCACATATATCATGGTTTTTAACAACTTTATGCAATGGCAAAATGTTGGAGCACTGTAGTGTTTCCTGAGGACTTTGAGTTTTTCACTCTAGTTATTTCACGTTGACACGGATTTTTATGTGGCTACTGAAGAAGAAAGACTATTTTCTTTGGACACAATTACAGAAATAGGTTCTCCAAGGCTATCGTGTTAACTTTTGTCTTTGCACTGATCCTTTATATTCAGACCTGAGCCTCTTTGTGGTGTAAGTCTATTCCTCTGGAGTAATGTTGGAAGAATTACACAACATAAGAAGACATCTGAAGAGTCCTACAGCAGAGTACTTCCCCTTAATTGGTTGCATATAATTCCTTCTACCACTAAATTTGGCCTAAATAAATCATATTGTCATGGGCCAGGAGTTGCTGTCAATTAATGTGGCATTCAAAACTTGGCATCATTTCCTGGAAGGGCCCAGTCTCCCATCACCATTTTGATAGATCACAGAAACTTAGTCTATTTTAAGGAGAGTGTGTCCTGTCCAGGCAGCATGCACCATGATTTCTCCTCTCCTCACATTTCAGTCTTACAATAGTCTACAGGCTGGGCTTCACCAAAGATGTTAACAGATGTTCTAAGTAATCCTTTTTTGATTTATTCTCCTAGTTTTTCTTTCCTTTCTGCCCTAAGTGTGGACACCCCCCAAAGCTCTCTGTCCCTTTTCTGTCTCTACAGGCTCTTCCTTGGCAAGATCCATTTTCATAATTTCAATTGTTACCTCAATGCAAATTATTCCCAATCTCCAAGTTGAACTCTCCTCTACATTTCCAATTGTCTACTGGACATCTCCACCTGGATGTCCTGCTAACACCTTTCAACCTGTTTAACTGAATTGTGTAGCAATAAAAATGTTAGACTTAGGGTTAGGAGAATCTTGAGTTCAAACACCCGCTTCTAACACACAGGAGGGAGCATCTAAACTGAGCCTTGAAGGAAGCTAAAGATTAAAAGTAGAAGAGGTAATGAGAGAGTGCATTCTAGGTATAAGGGAGAGTCTATGTGAAGGTATGGAAACAGTAGATGGAACGCTGAGTTTAGGGAACAACACAGAACAGTTTGGTTGGCATGTATAGCATGTGAAAGGGAAAATATTAAGTAAGTCTGAAAATATAAGTTGGAAACAGATTGTGGAAGGTTTTATATGATAGGCTGAAGAATTTATATTTTTATCTTACCAGAAACAAAGGGTTATTGAACTAAACTTTCCAGTGGTCACCTGAAGTCCAGTCTACCTTTGATCCCTTGGAATATGGCTTTATGACCATCTCAATCTTGGGCTATCTAGACTCACATTTTCCAATAACCCTCAAGGCTGGCACAGTCAATGTAGCAATGGCACAGTCCTTGTAACCAAAACATTGAAACAGTTGCAACCCAGTGCTTGGATCTCACACAAATTCACCACCGCCAAATGAAACTATTCTGGGGAATGGAAGTCCTGGCTATCAAAACTGTATTTGAAACTTACAGTGGTACTTCTAGGCACTCATTATTACCTACAATGGCCAGGAGAACTTTAAAGGAAGGTATAGCAGAAAATATTCTGGACCTGCGACTGGAAGACTTGTATTCAAGTACCAACTCTACTACTCACTTTGTATGCTACCTTGGCCAAATTCTTTCACCTTTCTGGCCTCAGTTATGTCATCTGTAAAATGAGGACACGGACTTAGATGATGTTTAAGGTCTCTTCCAGCTCTAAAATCTATGGTCCTGTAAACCTGGAGTACCTTCAGATCACCTAGAAGCATAATCAACCACAAATTCGTTAAGTATTATGTTTAGTGGGTTCAATTTCATTATCACCTATATTCCAGGAGACTTCAATCTGCAGATAGATGCAATTACTGTGAAAACCGGAATTTGGGCATATGACAGATTAGTGCCTTCATCAGGCCTTCCTGTGGACTATGAGCTTTGTAGCCATTCTGTCTCAATCACACTGAATTTACCAGAAGCAGGAACAAGAAGTCTATACCCAGGCCCAACTGTCCATCTTTCAAACTGGCACGAATGTTGTGATTCAAAGAAGGTGTATCTCTAGTGGGCTTCTATACCTCTGTTCACTCTTATATATCCTTTATAGTAAAGCATAATCATACAATCCTCAAACACTTATTAAGAGCTTATTCTGACATCTAAAAGTGTAAGCAAAAAGAAATATTACCTATGGGGGCAGGGAGGGTGGGATAAAAGAACAGTTGTCATGTGAAAATGAATAGCTCACACATTGCTGCCAACATCTCTTTAGTGACACATGATAAAGGAGAGAGTAAATCATTCCAGTGGGCTAAGCGTGGTTCATACTATAGAAAGATACTATGGAAAAGGCATGAGAGGTAGTACGTATTTAAACTAATGGAACAGCCAAATGTTCTGGGGCATGATCAACACAATGATGGAAGTTCAGAGATATAGAGACATGAGGATAGGATTTTTTGTGAAGCTCTCATTGAATGGGGGTTGCCATTTATTGATTTATATGACTTATGTTAATGCCCACCAAAATGACCCCACCATTGAGGAGGAACACAACACTGAGTTCGGTAGATACATACAGCCTATGACAAATTATTACCAGATACTTCCTGGACTCCCTGAACTTTGCAACATGGACCCAAGAGCAAAGAAGATTACAGACTAAAGACCTTAGGATGCCATTAACCAACACTGACCTTGTCCCTGCAGTGGCCAACTGCATTAACTGCCAGCATAATTACCTGTCTTAAAATAACCAGTTATGTCAAAATCTCATGAAGAAGGCAACTAGGAATTTGTTTTAGCTCTACCATATAAGGCCTCTGCTTCTTCCACAATGGACGGTCAAAGATTTTTTTAATTTGTTTTGACACTTATTCAGAGTTTGACTTCGCATTCCCACTCTGCCAGGCAACAATAAAAACAACCCTTAGGAGGTCTGACGTGCTGTCATGTATTCTATACCTGATAGGTTCCCATCAGGATTCTCACTTTAGCACTAAGTCCAAAAGGCAATTTTGGGAACACAACTTAAAATGGACCTCTAATGTGTGATGTTATCCTTAAGTGGCTGGCATTATAGAATGCTGGAATGGTAAAAGAATCAAATAAAATGGCTTTCAGGAGGCTTGACATACCAGAAGTATAGGTTATGGTCTAGAGAAGAAATGTATTGGAGATACACAGAATCACTCAGAATTTTAGTTAGATGGTACCTCAAGATCATCCTAATTCAATCTGAATCTGAACAAGAATCCCTTCTATAATATACTCAAGAAATGATCATCTAGCCTTTACTTGAATATATTCAATGATGAAGAATCCATGCCTGCCTGAGGCAGCCCATTCCACTTTTGGATGTAAATGAATGATTGAAAAAGCATTTATTAAGAACTATGTGCTAGTCATTGACATGGTGCCTTATGCCCTTAATCAGCAACAATTATATAGCTCAGTGTTTCCTTTGGTTAGGATACATGAGTTTTGTAGTCAAGGGGTAGAAGAAAAATAACTATCCCTATCACAAATGTTAAAGAAGATCATCATCATAGTCACCATCATCATCATCATCACTACTACCACCACCACTACCATCATCATTCAGGACCCATGATTTCATTAGTTTAGGGAGCTCCCAGTGAGGTACTTCTTATACTAGCTTCTCTGCCATTTAGAGTCTTAGAGCTGCCTGTGCGAGGAAGAAATAAAAGACTCATAAACTCTTTTAAAATATTTTATTCCCACACACATACTCTCTAGTTTTGTGACTTCTGCATATTATTTGGCTACTTGGGTGGTGACTAGCTTTCATAGGGTTTATTCTTTTCCACAAACAGCAGTAGAAAGGGGGTTGGAAATACCTTCTAGGGCATGAAAGCCTGAGCTGGAGATTGGAATGGTACTTATATACACTATATGGCACAGCTAGGTGGTGCAGTGGATAGAGCACAGGGCATGGAGTCAAGAAGACTGATTTCCCTGAGTTTAAATCCAGCCTCAGACACTTACCAGCTGTGTGACCTTGGGCAAGCCACTTAACCCTGTTTGTCTCAGTTTCCTCATCTGTCAAATGAGCAGGAGAAGGAAATGGCAAACCACTCCAGTATCTTTGCCTAGAAAATTCCAAATGAGGTCACAAAGAGTAGGACACAATTGAAACAATTGAACAATAACAACAATAACACTATGTGGGCTACACTATATGGAGGAATGGTTGTGACTATTTGCACAATTTTATTTAAACTTGATCAAGATTTGGTGCATCAACTAATGAGTCTTAGGCACAAGTCAGAAACCTGAGGTTATCTTTCATGAGGCAACTATTTTTTTTTTTTAAATCAGACTTGTGATTTTATAGGTGTAGGTAGCTTCAGGTAAGGAATTTCATTTATTACTGTAGGTTGACACTTTCTCTACAACTTATGGTTTTAACTAGTTGCCTGGGGGCACAGAGAAGTTACATTCCTTGCCCAGAGTCACATAGCTATTTTTTGTCAGGGAAGGGACTTGAATCCAGATATTCCTGGCTCCAAGTCCAGTTCTCTGTCCACTACTCCCCTCACAAGACACTATATCGATATAAAATACATTTATAGAATTCCAATGATTTGTCTTTCTGGCTGCAGTGAGGCAGTTGAGGGACATTTTTTTTTGGAGACTGGATCTCCCTGGCTCACCCAGGCTGGAAGGACAGTGGCCACTCATGGGCTTAATCCCTCTGCTGATCATGATGGAAGCTTTGACCTGCTCAATTTCTGACCCGGGCAAATTTCTCCCTTCTTAAGCAGCCCGATGGCCCTGTCCTTACGGGGGCCCAATATACTGGTGCCAAATTTAGTTAGGATACTTGGTCAGCTTTAGTCTAGGCCTCTAAAATTATAAGCAAAAAGAAATAATTCAAGGGATCTATCACAGGCCACTGTTAACAAGGGAATCCGAAATTGTCTTATGTCTTGTGAAGGAATATAATAATATCCATGGATCTCTTGGATAGCTATGGGGTGCCCTTTAATTGGTAAAGGTTGGAAAATGGTGTTATTGTTGTTGGTATCATGTATCTTTGTACACATAGTTGTACTGTGCATGTTGTTGTATAGACATGGCAAAGGAGGAACGGAGGGCTATTCAAGTGACTTCACAGATACTTGTGTTGCCTATGTATAATGATGGGGAAGAAAAAGAGAATATGGAAGATATACGCACCCACATAATTAAGGGCTGTTAGAGTGCTAAATTTATATGTAATAGGTGTTGTGTACCTACCTCACTGGGCTGTTGTGAAGATTAAACAAAAGAATGTATGTAATATACTTTACAAAACCTTAAAGTGCTATATAAATATGAGCTATTATTATTAATGTTTAGGATTGATGGTATCCTGCATTCACATTGCAATATTTGAGTATTTTGTTTGTTTATGATATTCTCAATTGTGTAGAATGCTTGATGTGTGTGATAAGTGAAGGATAGAATGTATTTGGTAAGGAAATTCAACTGGTTAATGAGGCTTAATGCTTATCATATAAATTCTGCTGCTACTATGCTTATAATATTTAAGTATTAAATTTGGCCAATGAAGGAACCCCAGTTGACCATTAACTGGAGTCCAGCAACAAGAGTTCACTCAGATAACTGACAGGTGTTGCTTTAATAAGGCTCTTCCACAAAGATGGCATGAACTCTTCCCACTATAGATTTATGATTCTCTGAACTGTGCCAATAAATAGGTGAAACACAATACTTGAAAGGACCAATTGGGTATTACTAAGGCCTCCAGGAAAAAAAATTTAAAAAAAAGAAATTAGCATACAGCAACCCAGTGAAACCTTTCTGTTACAGGTCAATGGCCTATTCATTGCTTGGCCTTGAAACCTGACTGATTGATTAGATGCTGATTGTGCCTCTTGAGATAGGCAGACTAGAGTTCCATTAAGGACATTTAGGAATTCCAGCTGGGATCATCTATGAGATGATTAGCCTAGATTCAAGGACACCAACCTTACAATGACACAAGTGGTATCTTTTTAGTGCCATGTTAGTCATCTGTTACTTCTCAAGAACTTGTAGGCAGTATTTTTGTTGCACTTGATAAATACTTTTGGAATTCAAAGCTTAGCCCACTCACTGCTTTTAGTATCAGAAACTTAAATAGGAGTTAACAAACCAAGAGAGAGGCACTGGACTGGAATGAATGCCTTGGCACAATCCAGAATGGGACTAGACTTTATTGTTGATAGCCTCTTCCTTCCTTCCTTCCTTCCTTCCTTCCTTCCTTCCTTCCTTCCTTCCTTCCTTCCTTCCTTCCTTCCTTCCTTCCTTCCTTCCTTCCTTCCTTCCATCCTTCCTTTCTTCCTTCCTTTCTTCTCTCCCTCATTCCTTCCCTCTGTGGAGCCTTGAGAGGTTTCTTTATTTCGGTGACAAAATTCTTGTAATTATCTGGTATCAAGTGAAATTTAAACTATTACTGAAAGGCCCTTTGAATGTCTAATCTCTATGTATTGTTTTTGGACCAGATAGCTGGACCATAGTTTCATGATCCTATTGAATGTTTTCCAAGTATGTTAAACAAAAGAATCATGGTATAATTCATAGATGACTGGATCTAGGGTCAAAAAGATCATAGGTACAAATACTGTCACTGACATGCTGTCAGTGTTACAGTGGAAAAGTTGTGACCTCTGTGTAACTCAAGCAACTCCCTAGAACTTATCTACTAAGTCACATAATAATTCCTCATCTGCTTCTCTGGATATAGATGGCTGGATCATTTGCTAACCGGAATACTTTCCAGATAGGGGTATAGTGGATATTTGGATGATACCCAGGAAGATAGCTCCTATATTAGTGGAGGTAGTTTTCATCCTGGGAGCTTCCCACACTGAAGAAAACAGATCATCAGGGTATTGACTCACTAGACATTACAGATAGGAGGTATAGTAGCTGCTTGGATAATATCCAAGGTAGCTCCTATTTTTAACATTGTTCCTATGAAAGTAATTACCTCCAACATGGCTGTTTTGCCTAATGTCAAAACAACATTTTTGCAGAATCTGTTAATGATATTAAGCAGGGTAGTGTATTGCCAAGACTAGACCAATGAGGCCACATTCTCTTCTTGCAAAACTTGGAATTGTAGTGTCCTTCATCCCACTATAGGCTATTGAGGCAAGTTGTTTTGCTCGCAGTGAGGGCAATGGAAAGTCTGTCTGATACTTGAGAATTCACAGGGTGCAGAGATGGCTAAGGATTGACGGGTAGAAGCTTTTTCTTTTTTAGAAAGATTGGAATTGAGACAGTGCCTAACATAGAGTAAATACTTAATAAATGCTTGTTAAATTGAATTGAAACAGAATGTGGTGGTAGATTGGAATGAAATGACCAATCAGACTGGACAGTCCTGAGTCAAGTTGTCAATGTATCAGGGAACATTCTCAGTAAGCTTTTTTGCTCTAGGTAGACTGTTCGTCTTTTATCTTACGTGGCTTAGGTGTTTTCTGCTCAACTTCACCCCTGGGGTCCTCAAGAGATAGGCTTAATCTTCTGGAGAAGAAACAGTATCTTAATTCAGCTAGGAGCCTCTTTGGTGTTTGTATTTGTTAGTAGGATCAATTTCTGGGAGCAACTATAGGGTTTATCTGCTAGATTGGATCCTTTGGTTTATTTGGATATAGCTCCTCAGGTAAGGTCTTGAACTTCTGTTCTTTGGAGTATTCTTCCTTCATGATCTATTCCTGGTCTAGGGCATGGATCCTATATTTAGAGGAACCTATATTTATATCTGTGAAGGGAGCTTAGAAATCCTCTAGTCCAAACTCTTCATTTTACAATGTTTAGCTTCCCAAGGTGATGACTTTGAAGGACAACATTAATTTCAATGTGTAAGTTCTGGGTATGTTTGTTAAAAAAAATCACAGCATATGACTTCAGTAACATTTTGACAATGTCAGGCACTGCAGGAGAGAAAAAAGAAGCACGTGAGGTAGTTCCTACACTTGAGGATCTATCAATTCATTTGGGAAGATAATATATGCATATGAAACCATTAGCAGAAAATAGATGACAACATATAATTAAACATGAAATGTGTGGTTTAGCCTGTAAGTATTGCTTGAGTTCAGAGAACAGGAGAGATCAATGGGGGACAAGTACAATGGGAGGGGCTTCATGAAAAAAAATCAATCCTTGATCTGAGGCTTAAAGGATAGGTTGGATATGGGATGAACAGAGGGTCAAGAGCAATGGTTTCTTCTCTAGTAGCCCTAGAGAACAGGCATAGCAAGCAGGTGAGGAAAGGTGAGTGGATACTGTGAAGTACTGAAGAGAGAGTAATTTTTCCCTGTGTAATATGTTTCCTCAAGGGGGTGGGGACTGACACCTTGGTAGTACTAATTAATGCAAATTAATAACACCTCAGACAGGTGAGTGAGGGAAAGAATAGCAGCTGGACAGACTTAAAAGCAGATGTCTCAAGAGTCCTTGTCACAGGAGTCCTGGTGAACAGGTGCAGTGAACAAGTAGTTTGTTGCAGTTTTTCATAGGAGTATTCATAGGGGAGTCATAAAGATGATTGTTATTTCATCTTGATGTCCAAGACTATGAACACTGGGGGAATTTCTCCAGTGCCCTGGAGGGTATGAATATGTGCTATTGTTATCTTCTTGCCTGAGATGGCCAACAATTATGTGTGCTGCGAACGCAAGTTGGTATGCTAACTGGATATAAAGGACTTGAGAAAGAAGGACTCCCAGAGAGCATAGAACATGAGGTTACTAGATTTTAGGGCCTTTGAGAATTTGGATCAGAAAAGCATTACATCTTTATTTCCACTAACCTTTGTTTTTTTCTATCGTCCTTATGTATTTTATTTTATGTGCTTACAAACATTTTTTAAGGGGTCCATAGTCTTCACCGGAGTATGAAAGGATTTCATGTCCTAAAAAAAGGCACAGATCCCCTGGCATACAGGAAGAAAGCTAGAAAGAAAAAAGACTCTTGAGGGGCCTTTTGAAAGCATTGTCAAGAGGTGGGTGAGTGGAAAAATGTGATGGAGTAAAGAAAAGTGAGAAGAAACACTATAACCCTTTGTAGCCATATAATAGGCACGAGATTTTTTTCCATGAATGGAGATTCTGGACTTTCTAATGAAGCACCATACTGTACTTACTAGAAAGCTAAGGAGGATATATAGATACTAATATCTATATATCTAGGAGGAATCCTGTTACTCTTCTCAGGAGGAAGAGGCAGACCCATGGGGGTTGGTGATTTCCCATTGAGGGCCCATAGATAATGACTGTATGTAGGCCTGAGATGGATAATTGAGAGATGCACTGTCTTTTAAAAAGTATGAGAGAGCCTGTTGTGGCTCACTTTCTTGCCAACTATCACATGCTTCCTTATATTCATGTTGAGGAGAAATTTGGAATAGTTTTTTAGTGATTTTGAAATCCTGAAGGACTTAGGGATACAGGTAACATTTTCATTGCTTCCTTCCAGTTAAAATTTGCTAAGTAAAAGGCATACTAGATAGATGGTGTTGAAGAACAAGATTTATTTTTGTGAACCAATCACTAATAGATCAGAGCTTGAATCTTGCCAGTAGGTGGGATACTTCACTAATCTCCTCATCAGGAAAATCATGGAATCAGAATTTTAGATCTGAAGGGTTTTTTACAGAAGGAGAAACTGGGGCTCAGAAAAGGTGATTGACTTACACAAGGTCATAAAGCTATCAATATAGCTCAGGAGAAACCCTCAAGATTGTACCATGTCGTTAATATCTTGGGCACTCATCCAGGACTATTTTTTTTACTTGAATCTAGACTGCTTAATCTAGTGCTATGTGAACCAGGATGGCTAAGGATGGACCCCATAGTATTCTGCTACCTTCCCCTTTTATTGAATACTCACTCATTGGACTTTTTATTTTTTTTTTTCTGGGGAGATTCTATGAGCACAACAGAGCTAGGAGCAGATCTGGGTCCTTAGGGGAGGTAGCAGAAGGGTTTAGTGCAGACATTGTTAATGATTGCCTGGACCCAAGGGCCACGGACACTACATATATGTACTGTAGCCCAAATAGCCCAAGAGAATTCCTTACTTAGTCTCAAAGAAGCATAACTTCATAATTATCTGTGTATTTGTTGAAAGTAAAATTCTGCTAATAGCAGGACGTTTGTGAAATTGTTGACTTGCTTTGCTAAAAAATTAATCTCACGGAAGACATAGGAAAATAAGGAAGGTATTATTATTCTGGATTTAGTTTTGACCAATAAGTAAAATCTTTTTTGGTGATGTAGAATGTTGTGAGGATGTGACCAGGTTACTTTGGAACTCATAAAGAAGGAAATACTGAATATAGTTAGATATATATCTGAGACTTTAATATTTTTAAAATAAGTGTATTGTTGATGATTTTTTTAAACTTTATATTGCTGTCCCTTTCTAAAGACTAGCTTCCTCAATAATTCCCTGCTATAAAAAAAGAAGTACGGTTAAGCAAAACAAAAAAGCACATTTGCCATGTCTGAAAACATATGCCTCATTTAACTGTCTCTTTGCAGGGAGAAGGGAGGCATGCTTTACTGTCAGTCCTCTGAGGTCCAAATTAGTCACTGCGTTGATGAGAATTCTTATGTCCTTAAATATTTTTTTCTTTATGGCTATTGTGTAAATTGTTCTCCTGGTTCTTTAGCTTTACTTACTTTGCATCAACTTAAACAGGTCTTGTCAAGCTTTCCTTTACCTTTTCCTTCATCAGCAGGGGCACACTAGTAAATGTTTAACAACCTACTCTCTGAAAAAAAAATGCATACAAGACAGGCTTTTGAGTTTAATCTGAATTAACATTTTATCTATTGCTTACTTAAGTCTAGACAATCATCAGAACAATAAATCAAGCCCTGTTTTGTAAGCTGATTCCTCATTACTGCTTTATAATATGGTTTGAGATATGATAAAACTAGGCCTCCTTCACTCCTACTTTTAAAATCTCCCTTGAGATTTGTAATGCTTTGTTCCTTCAGATGAATTTTGTTATTATTTTCTCTAATTCTATAAGGGAATTTCTTTGGAGTTTGATGTATCTGTAAATTAATTTAGATACTAACTTCATTTTTGTTATATTGGCAGGGCCTGACCATAAACAATAAATATCTTTCCAATTATTTAATTTTCCTTTATTTTTATATAGAATGTTTTGTAGTTGTAGTCATTTAAATCCTGAGTTTGTCTTGTTAGGTTAACTCTGAGATATTTTATGCATTTTTTCATTGCATCTTTGGGATTTTTGGAGTAAGCTATCATACTTATATGCAAGTAGAAATAATTTACCTTTTCTTTGTCTATTCCTATTCTTTCATTTTATCAGCATTTCAAAAATTATATCAAGTAATAGTGGTAACAATGGATATTGTTGCTTTACTTTAGGATAACTTTTTTTAAACTTTTGATCAGTCTTCAATAGCAGTCTTCTTCCATTCAAAATAATGTTAGCTCTTTATTTTATTCTATTATTTTGTCCACTAATTTATTTATTTTTAGTTTTCAATATTCACTTCCACAAGGTTTTGAGTTCCAAATTTTCTCCCCATCTTGTAGCTCTTTATTTTAGACAGAAACTGTTAATCATATTAAGGAAAGATCAGTTTCCTCTTGTGCTTCTTAGTATTTTAACAGAAAAGGATGTTAAATTTTTTTCATTTATTGATAAAATCTTGTGTTTTTTTTCTTTTTTTGTATTGGGCCCAGGGTAGGAGGGGAGGCATAGAGACTTGGTCAAGATGCCTTTGATCTATTGAATTTCCCCTGGTCCAGTTGATGTAATCACAGAAAATAATGGACACGTGCTGACTATGTGGTGTTATGGTCTTAAATTGTGAAGAAGTGATTCATTCTTTGTTACTCCTTTATGAGAAATGAAGAAATTCTTTCAGTCAAAGCTGTTGGAATTGGAGGAGAGCTAGCCATTGGGTGGTG
The DNA here is from genome assembly GCF_900497805.2 of Vombatus ursinus. Classification (NCBI taxonomy): domain Eukaryota; kingdom Metazoa; phylum Chordata; class Mammalia; order Diprotodontia; family Vombatidae; genus Vombatus; species Vombatus ursinus. Next base: position 12,356,397 of record NW_020954737.1, on the reverse strand, counting down.
GAAGATTGGCCATGCTCCTGCTGGTGTTTGATAAACAAACTTTTCAGCTCTGGAAGTTAGTTAAAATCAGTTATTATGATGAGTTAGGTCCTTGGCAGCGGAAATGATAGCCAGTTATAGAAGATGAAATCAGTTCTTAACTTCTGATGGAAGAGATTTCTCTCTTCTCCTCTCCCTCATTCACCAGGAGGACCAGGTTTCAAAACTTGCCAAAGACACTTATTGGCTATGTAACCCTCGGTAAGTTACTTAGTCTATTTGAGCCTCTATTTCCTCATCTGTCAAAAGAGGAGGTTGACTCAATGACCTCTAAGGTCCCTACCAACCACAAGTCTGCTATCATGTTATCCTGAGAAGAGAAAGCACACCAGCGTCCTGAAGCACCAGAGGCATGAATTACCTTTGCCACATTCATACCTCTCTAACAGTGTACTTTGTGGATATACCCACTTACCTCACTAATGTTGTACATATTTGTGAGATAGTATGTCCCAGATTTATGGGCGGGAGTATTTTGTTATTTTGCCCTCATAATGCCATCTCAGGAAATAATCATGATTTGAGTTAAATGGGTCTTCTGATTGGCTATTAAATGTAATCACACTGGTGTGGGCTTGTGAGTTATATTTTTAGGAATGTGGACTGATAGAGTACCTCCAATCTGGGGTGATAATTGCTACCTGGGAACTTAATCTATAACCTATAAATGCCAAATTGGGGTGGTAATTCAAGAGGGCCCTATATATTGTTTTGTTACTAATAGAATCTGTTTTAAAAATAGTTTTCTCAATGTTAAATCATGCTCATATTTCTAATATAAATGCAACCTGATAAATTAATATACCCTCTTCTCCAGCATTTTACTAAATATTTTTGCATTAATATTAATTAATAATGCTTTTCTTTCTCTGCAGTATATGTCTTCCTGGTTTTTGTAGCAGGACCTTTTTTTTTAATTGAAATAATTTAGTGAAGTGCCATCTATCTCCTAGCAATTTATGTAATATAGGCACTAATGGTTCTTTAAACTTTTGATAGATTTTGGATAAAAGCACACTTGGGTCCAAACTTTTTAAGGATTTATTGATGATTTGTTCAATTTCTGCTTCTTCTAGCCATGCCACTCTGAGTACCACTTTTATCATTGCATCCCCCCAAGAAGACCTCCAGCACTCACTCTGGGGCCATGACTACGAATGAGAGTTCACTATGGGCCACAGTTACCAAACCACATCCTCTTCCTACCATGCCATTATACATAAACTCCTCTTCTACAATTCCCTGCTTTCTACCTTTTGCTCTGGGAATAACAATTAAATAAATATTAGCAGCACTTTTGGAAAGAGTGAGTTACAGTTTCATTCACTATCATTGACTTCTTCCTTTTTTGGACATTGCTGCTGTATTTTTGTTTGCATTCCTCTGATCCGTTAGAATGTCAGTTGCTTGAGGGCAAGGATTATTTCATTTTTGAATTTGTATCTCTTAGAAGCAAAAGCAAATAATAAATTATTTTTCATTCATTCAGTTCTAAGATGAGAATGTTCAGACTTCTTATTTTTTGTTCTGTTAATCTGGTTATTTTACATTTCCATCTATTCATTTTGTTTAAGTATTCAGTTTTGTAAGCATATAATTGTTTATAATAGTTTCTAACAATTTTCTTGACTTTCTCTTCCTTTGTGTGACTTCTTCCTTTCTTTTCATTTTTTATTTCTGTAGTTTGGTTTTTCTTTCTTGATTTGATTATTTTTTTAAAATACAAAGTTTTAAAAAAAGTCAAATTTGCTAACAATTTGCCTATTTTGTTGGTATTTTCAATAAAACACGTTTGATCTTAATAATTTTTTTCTTTTCATTTTTGTTCATCTCTAAAAATTTTTAATGTTTCTATTTTCATGTTTATTTGTGGGTTGATTTTTTTGTTTTTTAACCATATGCTCAATTAATTGATCTCTTCTTTCTACATTTTATACACATAAGTTTATAGATAATAGAACATTTTCCTTAAGGACTACTTTTGTTACATCTCATAAGTTTTAGTATATTGCTATAATTTTGTTTGATATGATTCATAATTCATATTTATGCTTTGATCCAATATTTTTTATTTCTTCTTTTTTGCATACATTTGTGAGTTCTTGATATAGCATATGATCATATTTTAAAAAGGAATGAGTGCTTGTTGATTGATTTCTTGACTGACTCAAGGAACCATGCAGAGCTGAAAAAGATGTATATTCCTTATGATGCCCATTTAATAATAATAAAAGGTTTAATATGACTTTTCTAATAGTCTATTCAGATCCTTAACTTCTTTCTTGTTTATTTTTGTTATATTTGTCTAAGTCTGAAAGGGACATGTTGACATTGATAATGATTATGGTTTTTTTGTCTAGTTCTTTTTGTAATTTGTTAGCTTTTCTCTTAGGTATTTGGATGCTATGCCCTCAGTGCATATATTATATATTGATATTGTTTCATTATTAGTAAGGCCTTAAGAATAATGTAATTTCACTGTGTATCTCACTTAACTGCTGCTAGGTGGTGCAGTGGATAGAGCTCTGGACCTGGAAGGCTCAGGAAGACTTCATGAGTTCAGATCCAGCTTTAGACGCTTAGTAGATATGTGACCCTGGGCAAGTCATTTAACCCTGTTTGCCTCAGTTTCCTCATCTATAAAATGATCTGGAGAAGGAAATGGCAAACCACTCCAGTATCTTTGCCAAGAAAATCCCCCAAAAAGGATCACGAAGAATCGGACATGACTTAAAAAATGACTGAACAACATTTCTCTTAACTATTTCTATTTTTTATGTTGCCTTGTTTGCTGTCATGATTACCATCACTACTTTTGGGGATTCAGCTGAGAAATAATAAAATCCTGTTCTATAATCCCTTATCTTAACTATGTATGAATTTTTATGTGTTCTTTGGTAAACTACAAATTGTTGGGCTCTCTTGTCAGATCTATTCTACCATCCTTCTCTTTTTTATGGTAGAATTAATCTTTTTCTCATTTGTGGTTATGATTGTTAGATTTGTTTTGCCCTCTGTTACATAACAGTTTTTTTCTCTTTTTGCCTCCCCTACTCTTCAAAAGGAAAAAAAAAGGGGAAAGGAAATGTCATTAAGACTAATTATCTCCTGCTAGAACAGTCTGATTCTTATCCTCTCTCTTTTGCCCTTATTTCCCAGAACTGTATGATTGGATTTTGCCTTCTCTTGTTCTCTTTCTCCCTCACTCCCTCCTTACTTCCCTCTCTCTCTTTCTCCCTCTCTCTCTTTTCTTTCTACCTTTTCATCAGCCCTCTCTAATTGAATTTTGTTTTATTTGTGACTCTTACCTCTCTTTTCTTTGAAAACCTCTGTCTCCTTTTTTCTGTCTCAGAGCATCACAATTTACTGTATTTCTACACTGATTTCTTTTGTTTCCCTGAAATTTCCCTTTTGTGGCTCATATAAAAGTGAAGTTTATGACATTTTCAGTCCCTTCATCCTCCTCCCACCCCAGAATATTTATATATTTTACTTTTGTGGTGCTTACTAAAAATAGTAAATCCTTCCTCCTCATCCCCATTATATCCTTAGGGCTCTCTTCTCATCTCCACCCTTCTCCTTTCCACTCCTTTCCCTCTCCTCTCTTTCCGTCTTATCCTTCTTCATGCTTTTCAGGGATCCTAGTGATTATTAAATTATCTTGATTTGGCCTTTTATCTAGGTCAGTTTTTTTTAATAGTAGATATCTTATATGTTCTTCCAATTATTTTTGTCTTTCAACTATGTTCTAATGTCTTATTATATAATTAAATACTTGAATTCTGTTTCCTCCATTCGTTTGTGAAGTTCTCCATCTTCTGTTCTAAGGTGTTTATTGTTTTCCAAAAAGTTTTTTTTCTCAAGAATTCTAATTTAACTATTTATCTCTTTTAAAATCTCTTTTAATAGAACTTTGATCACTTTTGGACTCCTTGTGATTAATTCATTCTTTTTTCTGGTGTTATATTCATAATTATTGCTGAATTAGCCCCTTTTCTGAAGTTTTATCTTGGAGTTCTCTTAATCTGTAGTATTTAATTATATTAAGGGTTTTGAATAATTACCAATTTTTCCAATTTCTCCATAAGAGATGAATGATAAATATCCTTGTCTCTTTATTTTGGCCTAACATGCAAGTGGAGGGCTTTTGGTGGCCTTATAGAGCTCTCTGTCTTTCATCTGGAGTAGGGTAATTAGAAAGCCTAGCACCTGGTAGCACTTCTAGACCCTCCCCATTTTATAATTTCTGGCTAGAGCAAGCACCCCTTTTTTCTCCTAGGACCTAACTTAGAGCTGGGGTCATTATTATCCAGGACCTAGAGGTTACTTATGTTGCACATAGGCATTGCCTTTTAGCTTCATTGATGTTACCCAAAGGCTGCCCTACTTCTAAGAGCGGAGCTGATAGTGATCCAGGTCCACTAACACAGTCTTTTGTTGCTAAATTCTACCCCAGACTTTAGGAAAGTATATTTTAGAGATTTGTAAAGTAGAATTATGGGATCAATGGCTTGATAAAGGTAGGTGGCTCTAAAAAAATGAAGTACTATAATCATGAATAATCCCAATTATGAGGAAAGAAAATATGACATCTAAAGAAACTAGTGAGGCTATATAGGAAATCTCTGATAAACTCAGAATATCTATCTATTTATAATTATGTTAGCATATATGTATATACACACATAAAAATTTACTTATATATAAATACATAAATTCAAAAGGCAGAAGGGAGGGTACATGACCAAGGACAACTATGAAATTGTAGCAGAAAACCAAAAGAATAGTCTCAAGAAGGCTAAAGCTCTAAATGAATGAAGCTTGTGAAAAATGCCAAAGACAACAGAAGGGAATGAAAAAAAAAAGCCATATTTCAACAAGTAGGACTGAGTTGGGATAAGCTGAATTACTTGGGGAAGATGGCATAATGTTGAAAAATTCCAGAGAGATGTATATTTGTGTCCTATATTGCTTATATATTTTTCCCAAAAAGCAGTTAGATGGTACAGTGGAGAGAGTGCCAGGCCTGGAGTCAGAAAGATCTGAGTTCAAATCTGGCCTCTGCCACTTACCAGCTGTGTGACCCTGGGTGAGTCTTTTAACCCTATTTGCCTCAGTTTCTTCATCTATAAAATGAGCTGGAGAAGGAAATGGCAAAGCACTCCAGTATCTCCATCATGAAATGCCAAATGAGGTCATGAAGATTAGACATGACTGAACAACAATTTTTCACAAGAAAGGATAATTTTAAAATTGGAAAGAGCAAAACAAAAATAATAAATGGCAAACTTTCAAGACAGATGAGGAGGTAGCAAGAGAACACTTAAATACTTTTAATGAATTCAAGTCTCCAGGTCAAGATGGATTATATCTCCTTGTACTGAAAGAATTTGCAAATATAATTAAAAAAACATTATCAGTAATCTTAAAAAAATCATGAAAGTTAGGAGAGGTATCAAAGGACTGGAGAACAAATGTCTTGATTTTTAAAAAGCAGACCAATGTATGGGCAGATAAATTTGATGTTGAAATTCAGCAAAATTTTCAAATGAATTATTGAATGGATGATTTGTGAGGACTCAGAAAGGAAAGTAGTGACCAATAAGAACCATATGAATTCACTAAGTTGTGCCAGATTGACCTCATTTCCATTTTTGACAGAGTTATGAAACTGATCAAAGGAATGCATTTTGATTTCAGGAAAGTGTTTGATAAAGTACAACATGATATCTTTGTTAATAACGTGATCTGAATAGCATTTCAGAAATCAACATTTAGGTAGGGTCTTCACTGGTTAAAACCTAAAGAACATTGAGGGATCAGTTCAACATGAAGGGATCTCTTTTGTGGCATGTTGAAAGGCTTTGTTTTGGATCTCTCCTTGTTAACACTTTTGTTAACAGCTTATATGAAGATATAGAGGGAATGTGTTTCAAATTTGAAGGACACAAAACAGAGTCTGAAACCAACAAGATTGAATTTAGTAGAGATAAATGTTAAATTCTCCATTTAGGCTAAAAAAAACTGCATAAGAATGGAAGAGATTTCATTTGGCAGCAGTTCATATGGAAAAAAAAACTTGGGAATTTTATCTGGCTATAAGCTTGGCATAAATGTGCTAAAAATAATACAAATTTAAGCTTCATTATAGAAATATAGTGACCAATTCAAAGAGGGCTATAATTTCATTGTGCCATTTGTTGGTTAGACTACATATGGGATATTAGTATTTGGTTCTTGGCATGACCTTTTAGAATGGATATCCATGAAGTAGATTTTGTCTAGGATAGAGTGAGGATTCTGGAAATCATTTCATATGAGGAATGGTTGAAAGAAGCAGGTTATTTAGCCTGGAGAAGAAAAGATTTTCTTGGGATATGAGAGCAATCTTCAAATATTTAGATGAAAGTATGGTACTTTGGAATGCTCCACATAGTCCCATTTTTTTCACAACAGCACCCGCAGGTCCCATACTGTCACCAGTTTTCCCTGATTACTGAGGTCCCAAATTCCTCAGTTCCTTTTTTGATTTTTTTTTCCACCCCACTACTCTGACACCTCTTTAAGGATGAAGCCAAACAGAAAAACATATAATTGGTGGGGAAGATAAGAAGTTACAATAACAGTTTGAAACAATGAACTTTCCACAATTTACAAATATTCTTAGTTTATTCTATCAGCTACAGAATATTTCCCAATTCTCCTTAACTCTTTTCTGCCATTAAATTCTTTTTTTTTTCTCTGTTTGCCTTGGTATCAACTCACTTCTAGTTCCACCTTTTAAAAATTTTATTCCATGATCAAATATATTCTTTTTTTTTTCCTTTTTAGGCAATTGGGGTTAAGTGACTTGCCCAGGGCCACACAGTTAGTAAGTGTCAAGTGGTTGGTCTGAGGCTGGATTTGAACTCAGGTCCTCCTGACTTCAGGGCTGGTGTTCTATCCATTGTGCCACCTAGCTGCCCCAAAGTAGGACTACATCCAGGATCAAATATAGAAGCTTCCCTTTGGCATTTAAAGCCCTTGACAACCGAGCCCTTTCCCACCTTTCTAGTCTTTTTACACTTCCCTCTGCACCATATACTCTATGAGCTACCCACTGTCCTTCATACAGGATGCGCCATCTTCTGACTCCATGCCTGGAATGCTCTGCCTTCTTCTGACTTCTAAGCTCTTCTTGTTTCTTCATGATTCAGCTCAAATCCCACCTTCTACAAGAGGCTTTTCCTAGTCCTGCTTTATCTGCTGCTGTGACTGTGTGACCGCCCCAGTGGATGCCAGAAATCATACTGATTTTAGGCCTCCTAAAAGGCCCCACCTGAGCACTGAACTGGCTAGTTCTACCTTCTGTTGTAGCTCTGAGACCAATTCTGGCCTCAGAGCTCCTGGAGGAAACCCTGGGTGTAGCGTTCCTGGCCCTGTTTCCAGCTATGACTTCAAGTGATGGAAGTATATCTTGTGCAGCTCTGCCTCTTTATCTAGTGACCTTTGGGGTGGCTGGCTTTGTCCTCCATTTCAGCAAACCAAAACAAGGATCTCATTAGCTTCAGGTCCCATTTATAGGACCTCATGCTGGCTTCTGCCACCCTGAGCATGTCCACTTTCTGATCACCAGCAGGTTGGCTTCTGGCAATCTTCGTGTGTAGCCCTAGACTGGAACATTGTCCCATTTAGTACCTTTTTTAGGTCTTTGGTATGGTGTTTATGGGAGATGTGTACTTGTTGAGGACTTTTTACACCATCTTCACTGGAAGTCTGGCTCTGCCATTTCTCTCTCTCTTTGTCTCTGTCTCTTTTTCTCTACCCACCCCTCTCTTTACTGCTCAGAGGCTAACCTTCCCCCTTTTTAGAAAGAAAGAGACCTTCATCTACCTAATCATTAGACTATAAAAAGTGACTTTCCTCTTCATAATGAGAAAAATTATGGTTTTTCTTAGATTCCAAAAACTTTGTCCCAAGTGTTGAAGACTTTGTGGAGAACAAACTAGTCTTCTAACTAATTAGTTTTCAGGTGTTTAGTCTATTTTTTGAACCTTTTCCCTACTGTTAGCAGGATTTGTGTCTATGTTGTCCTGAGCTTCTATCTGACTTAGGGTAAGAAAGCCCTTTCTGATTTTAGTCAATTCTTAATTGTCAATTTGCATTCCACTCAGACTAATTTGGAGAGACTATATTCCAACAGATTGTAAAGGTCTGTGTGACTCTGTGACTTGGAAGCACCATAGCTTTGTTTGGCAGCCAAGATTTTTTGGGTCTGCCATGCAAATGAGCAGATGAGAGAAAGCAAGAATAAAAGGGGCAGTTGGAGCTGTTACAAGGTTGTAGCACATTCCTACTCAAATTCTCTTTTCTAAATTCCTATCTTTCACATGCAAATGTGGCATGTAACAAAACACCCAAACTGTGAGCCACCCTACAGGTAATCGGCAAAAAGAAGGAGTTTAGATGGTCAAGATTCCAAAGGTATAGAGTTATTCATCCATTTAACCTCAACTCAGTCTCTCTGCCTTAGTGATTTTCCACTTAAAACTTTCATAGAGATCCCAGAGTTCAGCTACATGTGTTTTTCTACCTGAGGTATTCCTTCTACAAACCTTTTTCAGAGTCATGGAAATATCCTTGTTATATGTTCATTCATTCATTTAATTCAACAAATATGTATTGAGCTTTTATACAAACCACTGTTCTAAATGTTGTGGACCAGAAAAAAAAAGAGACATGTTCTGGCATCATAGAGAATGTAGTTTAATATGGGAGATGAGATACATATACAAAGCATATATACGGAACCCTTGTAATGAGATTTTATCAGTATCTATGGGAAAAAAATTTTAAATCTAATTGATCGTCTAATCAAGTGAAATATTAGCCTATTTATGAGGAAAGGCCTTTAGCAGTGACTTTTGCAGTCAAACATTGAATGTTAATTATGAATTATTCCTATCTAATTTTAAAGCTCTTAAAAGATTGTCTAACACATATATTCCCGTCAGCAGTACCACTTTATATACTCGAATTTAGTAAGACTGCATTCATTTCTTTAAAAACATTTCAGTACTCAGATTTTTATTGATTGTGTCATCTTCTCCCTTCAGCCAGAAGCAGAACAACTTGCTGAAACTGGTATCTTTGTGATGCTCCTCTTTCTCTATCTGCACAATATTATATTTTTGGATCTGAACAAAGAGTCAACAATAGGACATCAAAAGCAAGGAGAGAGAATGGGGGCCTATAGGCAGAGACAATTGAGGGGGACAGAGGGAAGGCAGGAAAATTGAGAGGAAAGAGCTGGAATGAAAAAGGTGGGGAGAGAGACGGAGGGAGATGCAGAGGAAGGACAAAGAGTGAGGTAAATGAAGAGAGAAGAGGAGGGAAGGAGGGAGGGAGGAAAGAGAAACAGAAGGAAGAAAGGGATAATGCTTTATCTCATTCAATCCACACAACAACCTTCTGATGCAGGTATCTAGTAGTGGTCTGGCATATCTGCTATTGCGATGATGAAAATCTGTCCTGGGCTGTTCTCCTTTTCTGGCTTCTGACCTTATGAGGGTGGCACCATTCTTTCCCAGCTTTTCCAATTCAGCATGACTTGGCTTTCCTTTCAAACTAAGGGTTTGTTGTTGTTCAGTGGTGTCTAACTTTTCATGACCCCATGGACATAAGGTCCATGGGGTTTTCTTGGCAAAGATACTAGAGTGGTTTGCCATTTCCTTTTCCAGTGTGTTAGGCAAACAGAGGTGAAGTGATTTGCCCAGGGTCACACAACTAAGTGAATGTGTGAGGCTGAATTTGAACTCAGATCTTCCTGACTCCAGGGCCAGTGCTCTAACCACTGAGCCACCTAGGTCCCTAAACTAAGGGTAAGAAGGAAATAATGGAAGGAGGCAAGTAACAGTGGCTCACCTCACAATCCCCATGGTAACCCATTCCATTTATTATTCTTATCCTAAAGATGAGGTAACTGAGTCTCTGAGAGGTTAAATTGACTTGACTAAGGCAACATGGCTAGTTAGTGATAGAGCTAGAACTTGAAAACAGATCTTTTTTTCAAACTTAGGGCCATCCTAACCACATCACAGTTACCCCAGAAGCATCAAATACCATATTTTGATGTTATGTCATTTACTAAAATGGAATTGTTCCTATGATTGATGAGTTCATAAAATCAATCAGATGCATGATAGTTCAATATGATCTTATCTCATCATTATTCTCTCCTCTTTCAGTCTAATCAATGACTACATATTTGTGAGATAGGGATAGGAACTGGATCTGTGATTTCATTGGGAGAGGAAACGCCTAGGTGAAGAATCTCCTTCTGTTGATACAGATTAGTCCATTCTGATCCATAGTCTTGCTTCTGACAATTACTGACCATGTGACCTTGGGCAAGTACCTTGCCTTCTCAGGGTTCTCAGCAACTTACAGTTTTAGAGAGCTGCTGAGAAATTAAGGGACTTGCCCAAGGCCACGTGATTGGTGCTGGTCAGAGGCAGGATTTTAACCCAGGTCTTCTTGACTTCAGGGCCAGTTCTCTATTGACTAGGGCAAGTTACTGAAATGTGTTTGTGACTTCAAGGATATACCATATTTTCAAACTGAAAAGAGTCTAGTAAAGAGCACCCAGAATGGGTGGTAAATGGTAAAGAGCCCCAAGTATATGCCGTATGAAGATTGAAGAAAAGAATTGGGAAAGACTTGGAAAACTTGAGCTTTGCTTTTAAGTATCTAAAGGTATAAAAAAAACCTTTAAAAGTCCTTTCTAAAAGGTGGCACTAAGAATTGAACACAATATTCAAGATGTGGTCCAACTAGGATAGAGTACTACGGGAATAATACATTTCCTTGTTCTTGGAAGCCATGCTTTTTTTTTTTTTTTTTTTGCGGGGGTTGGGAGGAGGCCATCAGGGTTAAGTAATTTCCCAGCATCACACAGCTAATAAGTATCTGAGGCTGGATTTGAACTCATGTCCTCCTGATTCCAAGGCCTGTGCTCTATCCACTGTGCCATCTAGCTTTCTCTTCTCTTGCTTAGGTTCCCCCTTAGACATTTACTAGATGTGTTATCCTGGGCAAGTCACTTAGCTTCTTTCAGCTTCAGTATCTTCATCTGTAAAATGGGTATAATAAGAGTAATTCCCATACAGTTTTGTTTTGAAAACCAAATGAGACAAATCAAATGAGTCTGTAAAACACTTTGTTAACTTTAAAGTGTTAAATAAATGCTAGTCATCATCATCATTATGTAAGGATGCATAGTGATCTGAAGGTGACCCTGTATTCTCAAAGATTATGCCAATAGAGCACATGCTTTAGCATGTTCTAAAGGCTTCAAAGTTGGACCCAGAAACAGACCAAGTCTGTTTTCCAAGGATTAGCTAAATACAGAGAGGCTCATCCTCAAGAAGCTGGCCTCAAGTGAAAATTTTTTTGGCTATGGCAAAATAATTTATGAACCGCCCCCCAAATTAAAAGTGGCCTCAGTTCTGCCTGTCTTCCTTCTGCTTCTTCAGTGATGGTGGCAGAGTGGTAGAATAGGGAGCAGAGGGTATTAAGAATCACCCAGTTTGTAGACTATCTATAAACTTTAATTTTAGCATCTGTAAAATGGTGATAATAAAAATTTCACTATCTACCTCAGAGGATTATAGTGAGGGAAGTACTTTGTAAATTTTAAAGGGGTAGGGACTTGGGCTGGATCTGAAATTTAATTGGAACAGGGAATTCCTGAGTGGGAAAACATCTTCTAAAAATGCAATTTGGAATCTTCTCTGCAACTTGAAGAGTTGCCTGGAACAGTGAGAAGTTAAGTGACTTGCCCAAGGTCATGTAGCCAATATACGTCAGAGGCAGGACTTGAATTCAGGTCTTCAAGGCTTAAAGTCCCTATCTCTTTAAGATTTACAAAATACTTTCCTCACTATAATCCTCTGAGGTAGACAGTGAAATTTTTATTATCACCATTTTACAGATGCTAAAATTAAAGTTTATAGATAGTCTACAAACTGGGTGATTCTTAGTACCCTCTGCTCCCTACACATGCATATAGTTTGTATAAATACAAAGTTTTCTTTGTAATCCTATGTATTTTATTCATTTAAAAACATTATTCTGAGAAAGGCTCCATAGACTTCATCAGAAAGCCCAAGGGGCTGACAGCACAAAAAAGGGTAAAAATCCCTAGATTAGGACATAGAGTGACTTTAGTGAAAGAAAAGCTTTAACCCGAGGGCACGCATGGAATTAGCAATGTGATTTTGAACTATCCCTTCTTTTCACCTGTTAGCTGGATGATTTTCAGGGATGAACAGCAAAACCTAGAGTGGCCACTAGATAGCACCAGTGTACTTTCAAAGCTTTTGCCTCCCCAAATCATGGAAAGTATCCCCGATATCGCAAGGGCAGAACAGAACATACACTGGAAAGGAGAAGAAGAAAGAATGAATATATTCATCATCCTCTTATATCTAACTGGAATGTCTGCTTGCCATGTATTTTTGCATACAAGTCTTCTTTAAATATAGGCATCACAAGAACACTAGACAATAATAGGTAGAGAGGAGGATTAGATTGAAAATACTTCATTTGATGATGTGAGTAGGTCAGTTGACTTTAAAACAGAATAAACCACACTTAGAAGCAAGGTAACTATGGAAACATTACCAAAATTGTTCTATTGCTTCATCGCTGCGGTGGTTTCTGCAGTCAGGAAACACAAGGGAGGGAAGAATATTATTTTCTTATAAATAATACAACACTGGATACTATATGGAAAGTTGTAAGAAATTAGATTTTAGGGGTAGAGATGTTCCAACAAAAATACTCCAGAGCTGCAATTTGGCTTCTTAGAACTTAGCTCTGGTTTTGCAGCTGCATTTTATATACATATATGTGTATATATGTATATATACATTATATATCATATATAAAAATTTATCTATGTATCTATGTATCTATCTATCTACAGAAAGGTACGATATGTTTTGTGCACTGGTTGGAAGGTACTTGTTCACTCTTGGGAAGAACCACATAGGGGCAGATGGTCTTATATTTGTCTCTTCTTGGATGAGTTGGCTTATTATTCTTTTGGAACTGATTCTTTGTCACTGAGTTTAGGACCCAGGGCCCTGTGCGCCTTATATCTGAGTATCTATGAGTTACGCATAGTAGGCAAATGGAGTAAACGCCACACAGTTTTTTCCACCTGTCCCTGTTCATGTATGTAAGGTTGGTTTTTTTATTTTTGTTTTTGTTTTGTTTTGCTTTAACAAGAGATATAAATTTAAGTCACCCAGTAAACATTTTGCAAAATATCCCTTCACTCTTTGATAACTGAAAAAAAAAAACAACACAACAGAACAAGTCCCATCTCCACCCTTTCCCCTTTATAGGGCATGGAGCATTTGAATAATAGATGTACTAAAAGTCTACCCACAAGGGCTCAAGTATACCCAGAAGCATATATTTATTTAGCATTTTCAGAAATTACTTGGCTGGCAAAACTTCTTTTTGGCTCACAACATAAGCATTGGCCCTGCCCAAATATGTTAGTGTGGTCTTTTCAAACTAGAAGCTATGTGACTTTGAGGATAGAATGCTGGGCCTAGAGTCAGGGACATGTGAGTCTGACTATTTTGACTGTTTATTAGATGTGTGTCCTTGTACTTCACCACTCTGAGCTTCTGGTTCCACATCTGTTAAGTGGAGATAATAATCCCTGCAGTACCTAATTCACAGGATGGTTGTGAGGTGCAAATGAGATAATGTATGCGTAGTGCTTTAAAAATTTTAAAGCCCCAATAAAAATGTAAGATATTCTTATTTCCATTCTCATTTACAGCAGCAGGATAGAGAGACAAGAAAGGAAGCAAGCCTCAGAGTCAGGAAGATCTGGTTTCAGACCTATACCTGACACAGTCCTTGTGTGACCCTGGACAAGTCATTTAACCTCTCAGTTGCCTAAGTTGTCTTAGGCAACTCTCTATGACTATAAATTGCAGAGACGGTCCTGATGCGTGTTGGTAGAGAAACTTCACAAGGGGTTCCCTGCGCTGATGAAATTACAGATTTGGTAGAACAAATAATGATCGTTGCTTATGTTGATTTGTGGTAAACATTCTAGAATGGCTTTTGTGAATACTTAGAAAGGGAAGATCTTACTAAGGTCATTAAGAACAATGGATCACGTCCATCTAAGCTCATTTCCTTTCTGGACAGGTTTGTTAGAATGGAAAACCAGAGGGATGTTGTAGCTGGTGGTTCCTAACCTTTCTTTATTATGCAGACCCTTTGTAATGTCCCCAAATTTGGAATACTCCAATAAGACACTAGTTCTACTACTAATATACTTTGAGAAAATACGGATTCATGAATGGATTTGTCCACTCCTTGCAATAACTGTGCAATTCTCTAGGGGTCCTCAGCCCAAAGGTTGGGAATAGCTTTTCTAGAGATATATATATATATATATATATATATATAGATAGATAGATAGATAGATAGATAGATAGATAGATAGATAGATA